>NW_027395400.1:0-74488 GCF_047511655.1 Castor canadensis
AACCTCAAACTACAGGTTAAAATAATCAAAATATTGGAAATACTTGGAACTTAAAATAAAACATATGAATTAGACACTAATCTTATAGTAAATATACTATCATAGTTAGAAAGAACCCTATGTTGGAAGCTAAGACCTTTGAGTTCTAATTTAGAATCAGCTTCTATCAAGGCGTGTGACATTGGGTAATCACTTTACCTGTTTGGGTATCGATTTTTTGGTCATGATATAAGGATATTGAGTCACATGATCTCTATATTATTATTGAATTCTAGTTATTTGGATGGGAGAAAGAAAAATCATTTAAATTGAACACACTCATATTTGGAGTCATTTCTGCATGATATTTTGAGATCATTGAAAATAGAAAAAGGAAAGCAAACATTTTCAAAGATTTTATTTGAGAATGAGTTGGAAATAGTTGTTGGTCAAGATACTATGTTAGCTATATTCTAGAATTGCATTTGACAAAGTCTTTAGACTAAGAGCAAATGTATCTCAAAAGAAGATTCAAGCAAAAGTAGTTGAAAAATACTGTTTTAAGTTGATTAGAACCAAAGATAGAACTGTAACCAAATTTGAATTCAGTTTACAATATAATTGTCATGTGATATGATGTAAAGTGATTTTTCCTCCTTGATAAAGACATTTAAAAAAACACAAAACTTAAAATTAGGTTGAGATAAGAAGATAAAATAGGTTCTGTCTAGAGGGTAGGTACCAATGGGAGGAAGAAAGGGCATAAGGAAAGGGTAAAGAAGGGCGAATATGTGGAAGTATTTTGAATTAATGTATGAAAATACAACAATAAAAACTGTTGAAATTGTTCTAAGAAGAGGGTAGGAGGATAAAGGAGAAAGATGGGGAGGGTGGATCTAATTAAGATATATTGTGAGCACACATGTTAGTGTCAAAATGCACTCCCATACAACTATAAAATGCTAATAAGAAAAAGACAAAAATGCATATATAGATTTAACAGAGAAACATGAGGCATAGTTTTATAATCTATCTCACCTTGAGTATTTAAATACTCATGATAGTTTCCACTAGGTAGAAAGAACCAAATGGAGAAATATTTAATAAGAAGAGTCCTTTCAGAAAAATGAGAATTGTGCAATGCTGAAGAATGTCTTCAGTTTAACACAAGCATGAATAAAATGTTTCCTCAGTTTGCTTCATTTATAGATGGATCATTGTTCTGCTGAGTAGGAGGGTCATGGCAGGAGTAACATAATTCAATCAAAAAGTCATTGGCCAGCTTAGAGAATCCCATAGTCCCTTGATAATAAAATGTTTAATTGGGAATCTCAGTAATAATGCATTGATTGGGCTACTTGTCTTTTCTTATTCCTCAGCTTATTTATTCTATTAAATGATTGTACAGTATCCATTATTTTTAGCAAGATAAGAGGTCACCCTTTAGATGTGGTTAAGCTAAAGCCAATGTTATTTTAAATAATATTTATCACTGAACCAAATCCTTTCACCTTTAGATTATTTTATAGCTCAGTTTGCTATTGTCTTTCATATTGTATAGTGGATTAGAATTGAAACCTAGGCTCTAATGAAAACTAAAATAGGTATAACATCTCCTCAGTAAGAATGCCTACTTGAATAATACTATATGTAATAGCTGCTGGGATCCTTTGTACATTGTTGCTGAGAATTTATAACCATCTGACCTAGCAATCCCACTACTGAATATACAACCAAAGGAAATGAAATCAGTATGTCAAAGAGGTCAAAGAGGCATCTGCATTTCCATGTTTATTTATAATAAGAAAATACCAGTATCCATCAACTGATGAATAAATATAAAAATGTGGTGCTTATACACAATAGAATGCAATTTAGTCACAATAGAAAAAGAAATCCTGTAATTTGGGGCAACATGAATGGACCTGGAGATCATTTTCTAAATGAAGTAAGTCAGGCACAGAAAGAAAAGTGTGGCATGTTTTCCCCAATACATGAAAGCTAAAAATGTTTATATGAATGTAGAAAAATGATTTTTGAAGATTGGGAAGGAGATTGCATTTGAGCAGTGTACCATGTATATATATGTTGAAATATCACAATGAACCCATTTAATATGTACAATTGGCAAATGATAATTAAAAAATTTTTAAAATAAAGGAACGTTTGATGGAAAAGAGAATAATGGAGGGCGTTTCAAAAATGAGATGTTAATATATACTATAAACATTGTAATACTTATACAGAATGATATAACAGAGTATAAGTTTCAAAGGCAGACACCAATATAGAAACATTTATTATTTGATAAAAGGATTTATTTCAAATCATTGCTAACAGTCTCAGAACACCAGCTAGAGTTTTTTTAAAAAAAACTTGTATTTGTATATCATATCATGTACTAAAATGAAATTTTTTGAATTTTATTTTATCATTTTTACATTTACTTTCATACATGTGTATACATCATTTAAGCCACCTTCCCACCCCCCTCCTTCTGAGCATAATCTGTTCTGCCCTCTTGTTCTCAGATTTTGTAGAAGAAAAAATATAAAAGAGAATAAGAATAAACATGGCATTTTTGCTAGTTTGAGATTCCTTGTGTTGTTTACATGCATATGTATGTTACAACCCAAATAGGTTCATCTCTACCAGACCTCTTCACTACTTCCTAGTCCCCTTCCCATAGTGGCCCCTGCCAGTTTAAGATTAGCATATTCATTTCTATACAATGACCACATTAACCACATTCAAGTTTTTGGTTTTCCTCTTTTTCCCTATCCACCCTGCGTGCAGTCTCCCCTTAGTGTGTGATCCATGTCCAATAATGTTACTGCCTTTGTTTTAAGTCTATAATCTGTATATGAGAACATGAGATTTTTGGTCTTCTGAGCCTGACTAACTTTGCTTAAGATGATGTTCTCCACTCCCATCCATTTACCTGTGAATGACAAAATTTCCTTCTTTGGGGCTGAATAAAATTCCATTGTGAATAAATACCGCATTTTCTTAATACATTTGTCAGTAGTGGGGTATCTTGCCAGTTTCCATAGCTTGACTATTGTGAATAGTGCTGCAATAAACATGTGTGCAGGTGCCCTTGTAGTAAGCTGAGTCACATTTCTTGGCAGTACATCCCTAGGAGTGGTATTGCTGGATCATATGGCTGATCTATGTTCACTTTTTTTCAGAAGCTTCATATTGTTTTCCAAAGTGGTTGTGCTAGGTTACATTCCCACCAGTCATGCTTGAGGGTTCCTTTTTCTGTATCCTTGCCAACATTTGGTGGTGGTGGTGTTCTTGATGGTAGCAATTCTAAAAGGGGTGAGATGAAATGTTAGTATAGTTTTGATTTGCATTTCCTTTATGGTCAAGAACGGTGAGCATTTTTTCATGTTTTTTACTGATTTGCAATTCTTCTTTTGAAAAGGTTCTGTTTAATTCAGTTGCCCATTTCTTTATTGTGTCATTAATTTTTGGGGAGTTTAGTTTTTTGAACTCCCTCCCTGTATATGCCTGTTATCAGAAAAAGTCACAATGTAAAATTATAAAAGATTAAGTCATTAAAGAGATAATTGGTGAAAAGTAGGTAAATTTAAGACAGTTTTTTTTTATTTTTAGAAAGTTCTATCACTAGCTTCTATTTTTAAAATCCATAGACAAGATGCTTTATTTTATAAACATTCACACACACACATGCACACACACATGTATTCAGACACGTGCACAAATATACATATGTTAAAGGCTAGTGTGAATATGCAGCAGGAATGCTCTGTTGAATCAATAAACCATGCTTCTTTGAAAGCATCAACCATGAACAATTTCATACCCCAGAATGTATGAACCAGAAGCAATGACAAGAGAAAAGACAGCATGGTGCACTATTGCACCACCACACTGAAAGTACACTTTGAAAGGTTCACTAAGGATGCATTCATTGAAACCACAAAGAGCAGCATACATTATGTTTACTGTATTTGAGTATCATGCCTCACTGTATAATAAATTATATGTCAACTTAAAATCTGAAATTATAAAGGGAATGTGATAGGGTGCCTCTAGAGAAGAAAAATGTGGAAATTCTTGCAGCTCTTCTCTCACTGTCATTTTGAAAACCTAATAAACACATTTCTCTGACATGTTTCTTAGCTAAAGGGAGAAAAGAATGAGAACTAAAGTATTTCAACATCATCTACATAAGTATATTAAAATGGAGAATTAATGTAATAATCTAAGATGATCCAGGAATAGCAAATTCAAGAACAGGAGAAGCAACTTGGGTCTCTGTTACCTGGATGATTCTATAGTGATTATATATCTTGAGCAAAGGTTGAATTCTCTATTTTAATTTCTAGTTGATTCCATAGTAAAAAAAAACACAATCACTCTTGGGTACTAATAATGAAAGTCAAGTATAGTTTTAAAACAATTATTAAGATGATTTGAGGCCATAGTAACTCTGGGACAACTACACTGTAACACTACACTTGACTCTCATTCTCCACATTGTATCTTTTCATCCTACATCTGATTTAACCTGCAGCATCAGTGGACAATTTCACCTGTGATCAGACTCAATCTTGTTCTTGTAGAATCTAACCTTAAGAGTGTGATAGATCTTTCTCTTTCCTTCTCAGTCCTTCTCCAATAGCATGGAAATAAATGCTCCATGTACTAAAGATGTGAGATTATTATCCCCAAGAGTAATCCTTAACTAATAAGGAACAAATAACAATGGATTTTGCATCTTCTCATTTAGTGGAAAGCTCTAGCAGGCATTCTGTACACTTTGGAAATTTCAACGTAACTGAGACCTGTTGCTCACAGAGGTAGTCTCAGTTACATACCTCATATTGATGTATATATTTTTCCACCTTTCCTGTCTTCCTCTCTCTGTTCCTTTAATCATGTCCATGGAAATAACTTCCACATAAACCACCTGCATTTTCGTCTTTGTCTGGCTCTACTTTCAGGAAAACCTCAAATAAGACAATGTTAAAGAGAAATTTTTCCTTTTTTTTTTTCATTTTTCTTTTATTATTCATATGTGCATACAAGGATTGGTTCATTTCTCCCCACTGCCCCCACCCCCTCCCTTACCACCCACTCCGCCCCCTCCCTCTCCCCCCCAAACTCTGGTGATCCTGGTATAATCCTATCAGTCATGATTGTTATCTTAAAATATTGCTGTAGCAATTCCACTCCTAAGGATATACCCAAAGGAATATGTCAGGTTACAAATGAAGGCACCTGCACACCCATATTTATTGCAGCATTATTCACAATAGCTAAGCTATGGAAACAGCCAAGATGCGCCACTAATGATGAATGTATTAAGAAAATGTGGTATTTATATACAATGGAATTTTATTCAGCAACAAAGAAGAATGAAATTTTGTCATTTGCAGGTAAATGGATGGAACTGGAGAACATCATCTTAAGCGAAGTTAGCCAGGCTCAGAAGGCAAAAAATCACATGTTCTCCCTCATATGTGGAATATAGACTTGATACAAATACAGCAGGACTATGGAAAACAGGTCACACTAAAGGGAGGTCACATATGAGAGGGAAAGTATACAAGAAGGAAGTTAAGAGAGAGAAAGAGAGAGACAGAGGGGAGGGGAGAGAGAGAGACAGGGACAGAGTGCTGTATTGGTGCAACAACTGT
The DNA here is from genome assembly GCF_047511655.1 of Castor canadensis. Classification (NCBI taxonomy): domain Eukaryota; kingdom Metazoa; phylum Chordata; class Mammalia; order Rodentia; family Castoridae; genus Castor; species Castor canadensis. The sequence goes on from NW_027395400.1 coordinate 5,652, forward strand.
ACACCAACAAACTGGATAACTTGGATGAAATGGAAAAATTCCTAGAATCATACAACCTGCTAAAGTAGAATCATGAGGAAATAGAAAATCTGAAGACCTGTAACTAGTAAGGAGATTGAATCAATAATCAAAATCCTCTCAATGCCAAAAAGCCTGGGTTGAGATATCGTCACTTTGTACTACCAAACATGTAAAGAAGAAAATTTCTAAAAATAAAGAAGAGTGCCAGCTAGTGGTGCATGCTTGTAATACTGGCACTCAGGAGGCCGAAGCAGGAGGATCATGAGTTTGAGGCCAGACTGGACCTCATAATGAGACCCTGTCTTAAAAAAACTGAAGAGGAAGGAACATTTCCCATCTGATTTTATGAGGGCAACTTTACCCGGACACCAAAGCAACATAGAGCCTATAAGATAACTTCAGACCAGTATCCCTTAAGAATATTGATGTAAACATCTTTATCAGTATTGGCAAACTGAATTCAGCAGTCATTAAAAGGATTATATATCATGACCAAGTGAGATTCATTCCTGTAATACATGGATGGTGGAACATATGAAGATCAATCAATATAATACACCACATAAACAATGAAGCACAAATCACATTATCATCTTGGTAGATGCAGAAAGTCTTTGACAAAATTCAACACATTTTCATAATAAAAAAATTCAATAAAGTAGGCTATAAACTACCTGTAAAAATATTAAGGGTGTAATGAAAACTCTACACTAACATTATGTTCAATGCTGAGAGACTATAAGCTTTTCCTTTTAACATCAGGAAGGATGTCCACTTTCATCACCTTAATTCAACATACATAATATCGGAGTTTTAGCTAGACTAATTAGGCAAGAAACTAAAATTAAAGACATCTATATTAGAACAGAAGAAGTAAACTTTTCTTTCATAAATAATATAATCTTATATGTATAAACTTCTATAGATTACACAAAAATAATATAGAATTAGTAACTAAATTCAGTAAAGTTCCATTATAAAAAAATGACATACAGGGCCTAGTAAAGTTGCTCAAGTGGTAGAGCACATGCCTAGCAAGTGTGAGGCCCTAAGTTAAAACCCCAGTACCCCAAAAAAATTAAATACAAACCAGTTGAATTATCATGAACTAACAATGAGTGATTGAAAAAGGAAATGAACAAAAAGTTTGTTCAGTTTAATTCAAGTGTTCAACACAATTCAATTTATAATAGTATAAAAAATAATTAAGTATTTGAGAATAAACTTAACCAAAGAGGCAAGAAACTTATACATTGTAAACTACAAAATCTTGCTGAAATTGAACAAGTCATAAGTGGAAAGAACACCCCATGTTGGTGAATTGGAAGAATCAATATTGTTACGATGACAATACTGCCTTAGGTTATCTACTAAATCAATGCAATCTCTATCCAACTATCATGGATGTTTTTGCAGAAATAGAAAACACCATCTCAAATTTCACATTAAATCTCAACTACCTCAAGTATCTCAAATAAGCTTTAAAAGAACAAATGTGAAGGGTTCACACTTATTGATTTCAAAAGTCATTACAAAGTTATAGTAAACAAAACAATAGGCAGCTGGCCTAAAGACAGACTTACAGGCCACTGGAATATTAGAGCTGAGAAATATACCTTTTCATATATGGTCAAATGAGTTTTGACAAGGAAGCCATGACCACTCAATGGGAAAAAGACAGTCTTTTCAATGACTATAGCCAGAAAAATTTGATATCTGTATGCAAAAGAATGAAGTTGGAAAATCCCTGTCCAAACTCACTTAAGTGCTGAAATGTTCTACAAAGACCATGCTGATTTGTACTAAGAGTATAAAAGTTTAATGCTTGAACATGGCATTACCAAGGAAAACCTTCTCAATTCCTCTAAGCTATAAGATGAAGAGTACCCAGTTATAGTGGGGAAAGGAACTCATCACAAATCACTCAATCTTTCCTTATCCATACCCTTTTCCTTTTCCTTATCCTTTCCTGGCAAACTCTAGGTGATATTTTGGACAGCAAACAGTATTGGCCAAACATTATTTCTACTTCTTACTGGTATGTTCTGCAGTAAAACAAGCACATACACAGAAATGTGAGCATGCACACATCTCCAAAGCACTTTTTAACACTTTTGCTCACCTGGACAGCCGATGGACGAATGTTAAATGAGAAAGCACTCATTGATACTGGTTTCACCTGCTAGGAATCTAAGAACTCCTTGTACTCTGGGTCATTCAGACTGTGTGTGTGTGCGAAATACAAAATTTAATAAAAATGTATTTTACTATTTTCACTAAATTGCCTTGTGATATTGTAACTTCAGCACTAATTTTACAAAATAAGAATGCTTAGACAGCTTTTTCCACCCATGGTCAAGTGTTACATTTGGTTGGGATGCAGAATATTTGGTATGAGGTTTAAATTAACAGGTAAATTCTCTACAGAGGTAGTAAACTGACAGATAACAGATTATCTATTCCTTCTCCCATATACACCTACACTAGGATGGACATGGAAGTGCTCAGAGGGTGTCAGAACCAGTAATGCACTGTTGATATGCACCACTTCTTTTAAAAAGCAATTGATAGTACTGGGATTTAAACTCTGGGCCTTGAGCTTGCTGGCTAGGTGCTCTACCACTTGAGTCATGCCTCTAGCCCTATACACACCACTTCTTGTGTGCATGTACATACTTGAATTTATATACACCCGAGTCCCAAATCTGCCCAGGACCAAGGTACCAAAAGAATATTTATTGTACAGTTACTTGTTCACCCCAAGGCCGAACTCATCCAAAACCTCCCAGATTTCCCATATCCAGGACTCTCCTTTCTCCATCCACTTGATTTTTTGTTTCCTCTGGTTATCTGTCAGAGCAGTGTTAACTAGGTTAGCACCCTCCCTCTATACTGCCACCTATCCTTTCTTACACTCTATATAGTTGCTTTAGTGGGCAATCTAGAAGACCTAGACTTAAATGTGGGTGAATTTTCACACTTACTCCCAGCTTTCTGCAAAGCTACTTAAGGCACCCTATACCTGTATGCCTCGACAGGGATTTCCATTCTTTTCACCCACCACAGACCACATGCACATGTACCCTTACACACAGAACATGATTTCATAAAGTAACTGGGCCTGACCGATGATTCACCCATTCCTTTTGACTGCTTCATGAGCACACCAACCTGGGTACACTTTCTGGTGCTCTCAAGCCAAAGATCTGACTAGTTAAGCTAGAGAAAGCGGCCTCTGGGAGGATTTAACCTCTTCTCTCCATCCAGTCCCCTTAGGTATATAAGTACACACTCACAGAGGGATGTTTTAAGAGGGATGGGGTCCTTTATGATGAGTGACTACCCCCCTCCTCATGCACTCCCATCTTACTTCATGCTTCATCACTCTTGCTCATGTACATACACACACACACACACACACACACACACGCATGTGCGGAGTCAGTGGGAGTGTGGAGGTGTGGAGGTTGTGTGAATAAGAAATATGTGGAGAAGCAGGTTACACACTGTGTGCATGACCTCCAGAGTTTTTATTGTCTTAAAACACAGAGAATAGGTCAACAAATGGATCATTTGTAAGCATTTCCCCATACTGGGGATTGAACCCAGGGTCTTGCATTTGCTAGGCAAGCCCTCCACCATTCCCCCAGGCTGTAGTGAGTATCTTTTAAATGGCAGAGATTGCTTTGTTTTGAACATTATTTTCTCTTTTACTTTTAAAATTGTATTATTTGGTAAATAAATTGAAGAAAATACATCTCAGAATGATGTTCTACTTAAAGTTACATTTTAAAAGACTTTTGGGAGGATATAAGGAAAGGGTGTAGGAGGGTGAATGTGGTGAAAATATTATGTACTCATGTATGAAAATGGAAAAATGAGATCTGTTGAAACTATTCCAGGAGTGGGGCAGGGGACAATGTGAGGGGGTGAATTTAGCTAAGATAGACTGTGAGCACTTTTGTAAATGTCACAATGTGCCTCAGTATGATAATAAAAAAATTTTTAAAGACTTTCTACTTTGTAATAGTCAGCTTCATGTTGCATATATCTGTGTGTTAACTGAAAACTCAAATCTGTTATATACCTATGGATGACATATAATTTCATGGGACTTTATTTCCTGTTTTTCTCTGGTTTCCAAATAGTTTAAAAGAGGATCATGATATATTTATTGGGTGGTGAGCAAATGGCCCGTAATGAGTATTGAGCTTAAGAATACACAAATAAAAGGCTAATGAGTGTAGTTGGCAGTGAGAAAGTAGCACCATACTCTCTATATTTTCTTTTTTATGAGCCAGGCTTGTGAGTAACTTAAGTACCACTCCTTCTCAATACTTGCAGATATCTTGGAGATTCTGCTATTGAAATACAAAGTATGAACTTTCAATTTTACTGAAATTAAAAACATATTAGAGGAATAATTCTTAATAACTTAATAAGAATCTACTGCACCCTACTGTATACAGTTTTGAGTATTTATAAACTTAATAATGATAGATACACCCATATAGCATTTATGTACCATGCATAAGTTCTTAGCACTTTATATAAACGGTTTCTTCGTAGTAATTTTTTTTAGTGGTACTGGGTTTTGAACCCAGTGCTTCACACTTGCTAGACAGGCACTCTACTACTTGAACCACTCTGCCAGCCCTTTTTTGCATTGGGTAGTTTCAAGATAAGGCCTCGTGAACTATTTGCCTGGGCTGGTTTTGAAGTGTGATCCTTCTGATCTCTGCCTCTTAAGTAGCTAGGATTACATGTGTGATCTACCAGTGCCTGGCCTTCATAGTAACCTTATGAGGTAAATGCACAGGTATCACAGTATTTTTACAGATATGAAATCTGAAATAACTTGCAGAAGATCATCCAACTAATAAATTACAGAGTTGGGACTGGAATTTTGGCAGACAGACTTTAAAGACTAAACACTCTACTATATACTCCTAAATATTACAATTTACAGTATTATTATGTTTCCAAAAATTGAATTTTATTATATTTATGTATTTCACAATATTCCCTAGAAATGCCAAAATTCTAGCAAGGCCCAATAATTACCTCAATAATCCTTCCAGGACCATGTGAAAAATTCACTTTTTTTGCAGTGCTAGGATTTGAATTCAGGGCCTTATGCTTGCTAGGCAAGTACTCAACCACTTGAGCCATACCTCCAGCCCCCAAAATAAAAGAAAAATATAAGGAAAATTAAAGTATTGCATTTTTGGGGTCACACTTGAGTCCTAAACCCTAGTAAAGTGTGCTGTCTGGTGGCATGAGGCTGGTGGCTTATCTTCCAGCCATAAAGGACCCTTACACTAGTCTAAAGTTAAATCAAATGAACCTCCATTCCAGCATAAGCTATGGGAGAACTGAGAGCCTCAAATTCTTTCCTTGAGAAGAGGTGTAAGAGAAAGGAAATAAAAAGCAGCCCCTAACATCAGGAAGCTGACCTGGTACTCATGGCTAGGCCGCATTATTCTCCTATTGAACATAAACCATTCCATAGAGTACCAACCACAGACAAGGTTACTCTAGGAGTATAATAAAATGAGACAAAGAAAGACCACTTAATTTTGTCTAAGCACAGACAAAAACAAGGTCACTGTGCCATCCACATACTAAACAACCCCCATATGAGTTTAAATGAGTGGCTACAACTTCTTTATCAATTCCAGCTTTATCTTTGTTCTAGTCTTCCCTCCCTATGGATAGATTTATTGAGCTACTAATAATAAAACTGCCCTGATTTCCTGTCAGCATCCAATCTAGTGCACATCTTCACTTTTTAAGGCATTCCTCTAAATCACACAACCAAAGGCCAAGTTCTGCAATAATCCCCACTTACTGATACATACTGTGGTCCTCCCTGATGTGTTTTCCCTCACTGCAACAAGGAATAATAAAAGCTTGTTTAACCATAGGTGTGCCTGCTTTTGGCTGGAGGCCATTGACACAAGAGCTACAGCAAACAGGTCCTGGCCTGCTGAGTAAGTACAGAAGAAGCACCTTTGCCACTGCAGCGCATGGACAGGAGGGGTTGCAAGATATCTGGGTGGCCTCTGTGAAATAGGTGGAAAGATACACCCATGTTTTTCATTTTTTAAATGCATAATAATAGTAGCCACAACTAAAAGGGGCCTAATTTTTTGTGGAAGGAATTTGGGGGCAGTCAGAAATTTCAGAGGTCAAGATCAATGGTGATGAAAATATCTGTATTTACAAACTATACTCCTGTTTAGGTAACTTGACTTTTTCTATATCTTGCCAACTATGGCAGTCCCCACCACCCCAAAAACAATTGAACATCTACCATCATTTCTGGGAGAATGATTTGACATTGAGGAGGGTACTTTCTACACAGGAACAAGAAAGAAAAAGTTTATACGTTCTTTCCCTGCTGACTGTAGAGAGATGAGACAGAAATAAGAAACACAGGCAGTTTGTAAGTTTACCTCTAGGTCAAAATATGAAGAAGGAGGCATGTTCAGTGGTGGAAGAATAAGTCACAAGCAGAACTTTTGTTCCACTTGGTTTATAATTCTGTGAGATCACATCACAACCATCTGGGATAGAAGAGTGATAGGCAGAAATAATGAGACAGAATAAGCATTTCCTAACCACTCTCAGCTCCCACTTGGTATGGAAGGCACCAGGAAGTTCCCTAGGGGGATAGATGTGACCTTCACAGAGTTTGCCAAAGGGAGAAACCAAACTTCTGAGTTTTCACAGTTGAGGAAAGCAAATTTCACCTCTGGGACAAAGTCTGACCAACCACATCCCATTGTTCCCAGTCAGTGCCTCCTTCCAATGTCATAAAGTTATGTATGCCCTTATCATGCAGATGACATTGTGGAAAGGTAGGTAAGATGAAATATAGACTGTCACACAGGAACTTGTTATTTATAAAGTACTTACATTATTAAATAGCAGTGAATTTACTGGATTGATTAAAATTGAGGTTTTTGAAAATTTCCCTGTAACCTTGTGGCATGAAAGTCAACTTGAGATTAATATTAGATCAGTTATAAATAATTAAACATATTCTTTCTTATACATCTTAGTGTAGTGCTGGTAAATTTGCATACATGTATAAACACATACAAAAGTAACTAAAAACTAAGTCAAAGCATCAATAGTGCTTATCTTTGGTGAAGTTCTCATATGGGTTTTGGTTTTAATTAATGTATATATTTTAATATTTTGCAGAAGCCCTCCCATGAACATATTACTTTCATAATAAGACCAATTTTAAAACATGAAATGCCCTGAAATTTTTATTCATTTTATTTTACAGTGAAGGAATATGAAATATCTTTTCAAACTGGTAAACTGCTCACTTTCAATGAATGACTCAATATACTATAGAAAAAGAGAATTGTACACACTAACCATAGCTTACACGATTATACAGAACATTATTTGCAAACTTTTGAAAATACTGTGACTAACACTTCACTGATGAACACTAATCTCAATACAACTAAGTTTTATTATTTATCACAGTCACATAAAATGCAAGAGCCTGTGCACAAGCTGTTACTAACAATAAATGTAGTTTTACCTGAAGTTCTCAAACATGTGCCTATCTCTTCTTCAGCATTCAAGTTTTAAATTCTACTGTATTTCTACTGCATGTGAAGCAGGCACAACAAAATTAAACTCACTAGCTAAAGGACTAAGAAAACAAAAATACAAAAAACCAGCAAAAAGTCTTGGGTTGGTTTCCAAGATTTTCTTTCCAAAGAAATATTGATCTCATTTAGCATTTCTGATAATGTTCACAGCCACAGATTAATAGCTACATGACAAACGGATTTTAGGAGTGTTAAACTGCAGCATGCTACATTAATGTCTTAAATCATTTACCACATTCTACATGTCTTAAAACATTCTGCTACTAAAATGCAAGGTTAAAATTAGAATTCAAACTTTTATATATTATATATATATGTATTTCTGAGACATATGTTTTAATTGATGCGATAAGAAAAATACAGAACACAAGACCGTCATTAATGTCTTACATCTGGAGTAATTGATGTAGGGCAGTTAATTTCAGGGCCACTCTGCTTTAGCGATCAATATCTTCTACCAATGCCTCTGGGTTTTTGCAACAGGCTTTAACCTCCTCTATTGCAGCCATCCAATTATCATAAATAATTTTGTCATAAGTTGTATCATTAACTTCTCTAACTACCCCCTCCTGCTGAGATTCAAGTGCATCACCTGAAAAGAATAATACTGATCTTGGAATTATGTAAGTACGTAAATTGTGACCAAGCAAAAAATCATCATTTTCATCCCCTCCATTTAAGTTGATTCCATGAGGAGAGAAGAAATTGAAGAATGAATCCTTGGGAAAATCTTCTGTCACAGTTCGGATTGTTCCCCAGGTCCGATGCTTCTGCTTCTTCTTCATGGTTTTCAAAGTGACATTCTTTCCTTCATTCCAATCTATTTCACAGCCTGTGGAATACTCAATTGCAGATCCCCTATAGGGATGGGGATCATAATATCCTAGCTTTGACTTCAGCACGTAGGTTTTTGTCAACAGCTCATTTTTGAAATATTCATTGGGTTTGAAGTGAAATTCCAATGTGAAACTGAGAGGCTCGCCAGGTTCGGAAAGCTTGACTTTAATGTCTGTCAGGAGCTTTAAAATAGGCTCATCACATTTCTTAATCAAAGGAGTGAGTGTGGCAACGTTTTTTAAAACAGTCAGCCAAAAGTCCGGAATTCCCTTAGGGTCCTCTTTATTCTCTTCTCTTCCCGTGCCTGCAGCGCCTTCACCTTCCTCCTCCTCCTCCTCCTCAATGGCATAATCATAATAATAGTCCTCATAAGCATCATCTTCATCTACATACTCATGTACCATACCCTCCTCCCTACCATTCATCTCTTCCTCCCCATCCATTTCCTCATCCTTATAGTCCTCAGCGTCTGATTTATATTCACATTCCTCTTCTGTAGGTTCATAGATTGCATTGATGATTTCACGTCTTTTTTCCAGTAAGGGTTGATACATTTCAGCAAACTTTCTTTCGATGTCATGAAATTCCCTCAGGAATTTGGATTCTAAATTGGCTGCTCTAGTTTGAAGCTTTTTAAGGGCTAACACACGGTACTTAACTTTTACAGGGAGACTTTCAACAAAGTCTGTATCTAAGAGATAACCCATAAGCCCTTTCGGACGATCTGGTTCTAAGTCCTTATCAGCACCTTTACCCTTTCCCCCTTCTTTCCTGGACCCTGCAGCACCATCTTCACCTTTTCCTGCTTCTTCCCGGAGCCCGGCGGCGGCGGCTTCTTCACCGCGCTCCCCATCATCTCCGGGTCCAGAGGCGGCACCATCTCTGAGCTCGTGAGGGTCCCCGGTTCCCTCCGTCATTTTCTGGCTGTCAATCTCTTCTGGATTGGATTCTGACCGTTTCTTGTGCTCGGCTAACTCGGCCATTATTGAAAAGATTGTGAACGCCTAAACTGGCTAGCACCGAGATCAGCAGACCTGTCTCCCGCAGGAGAACACTCACCGAAATGTCAGATGCAAATGCAACGGTGGCCGGGCACAAACAGAAGGAGCAGTGGTGGCAGCGATGGTGGGCTGCAAGGGGGGTGAACAGCGGTGCTGAGGCTGCTGAGGCGGCGGCCTGGGCCGGGGAGCAGAGGACAGCGATGGCTGCGGTGATGGGTCCTGAAGGAGGCGGCCAAGCACTGCAGAGTCGAGTCGCAGGGGCAGACCTCCTCACAAGCAGCTGCAGCAGCCAGAGCGGGGGGCGGGGTGGGGGGAACGACAGACAAACAAAAACGGTGCGGCATATGATTACGCAGCAGACTCTGAGCTAAATTTTTTAGGTGCATGGAGCTTACTGCATCACCCTCTTCCCTCCCATAACTCTGCTCTAATCTCATTTGCCGGGCTGCAGTGATTGACAAACGCTGAGCCAGTAAATTATGAGATCTATCAAGTTTCCGAGTCTGCTCACCTTCTCTAATATGGCTGATTCATCCTCCTCCCAGCCATCCAACCACCCCACCTCCCTGCGGAGGTTTCTACAAAACCTAGTGTTTAATATTCCTTCAAATTTCAGCTGACCTTATAGTTTTATAATTTCAAAACTGCTAAAGGAAAATAGTAATTAAATTGTCAGAGAATGGGCGAAGACAAGGCACCCACCCATCCTAAATCTATCCCTTTGGTTTTATCCTAGGGTTCTGGAGAGAAGAGAGGTGGGTGGTAGACTAACTTACGAAGAGATCCTAGAAGGTAAATAACTCTGATTTCTACAGGTGAAGAATCGTGGCTAGTAATATTATGGTTTGTTGCCTACAAGCAAATTGAAGAAAATTTTACGTTTCAGTTATAGGTCAGTGAAAATAAAGGTCTGTTTTCTTCTCTTTCCAAAAAAAAAAAATTAGCATTGGTGGGCTTGGGGTGAAGTTACTGCCAGTGATTTAAATATACTACATTCTGTTTTTCTGTATTTTCAACAAGGTGTAAGATTTTTAATTGGAAAATTCTCCTAACATTTCCCATGGGGGAAGGAGCTGGTGAGGCACAGGTGAAGGTGAAGTGCTAATAATTATAGTGTATCTACCTACATAACTAGTGAACTCACAGGAGAATAAACCAGTCACTTGGCTTATCAATAACCCCCGTCCTAAACTGACTTTCCACTTCCTCTTTATTGATAGTTGCTTGAAAAGACAGTAGGAATTTTAAAAAGAAAACCCAGAATGTAAAGTCATATTTCTTTTTAATAATCATAGCATTTCCTTGACATTTTCAAGCTTATTGGAAATAATCTAAATCTCAGCATTAAGAGATGGTTAAATATACGATAAATTATTCATAGGATGAAATACTGTGTGTGCCCGTTTCCTCTGCATAGATATAGGTTGGTCTGTTTACTTTGTTTATATTTCATACACTGATTAATTGAACATATTTAAAATTTTTTAAGTGTCTGTTATTGTTTTTCAGATTTAAAGAACAGTTTGAATTGTGTTAGTACCACAGAGATATAGTTTACAGAGTGTTGTATTTATTTCCAGATTCTGTCAGTTTGTATGCACATTTTTCAACTTATTTTATTTCTATGTACTGCATACCACTACAGCCTTTACAAAATTCAATTTTCAGGCTCATTTCTCAGTCTGGAAGGTCCATAGTTATGTATCCCATACACTCAGTTTTCCTTCTCTGCTTTTGTAGTTTCAACATTCCTTGTAGTTTTCTGGTAGTAAGTACTGTACATGTTCATTGTAGAAAATTGGAAAATAGGGACATTTTAGGATATAAGAGAAATAACTAGTAATCTCAAAACCCTTAGAGCACCAATGTGGACCTTGTGATCTTTTTATTTCTAATTGTTTAAACATATGTTTCTCTTTTGGCCAAAGGGTTTTAAAAATAAAACTGGGATAAACTCATTCCTAAGCTTTTTCTTATTAGCATATCCCAATGTCCTTAAATATTCTTCAAGAATATGATTTTAAAGTAAACCCCATTGTTATTTAAAAATATTGTGGAGTTTAAACTAAAGTATTAAAAAGGACAAAGAGAAGTTATCTTCATTTACTTTTAAGGCTGAAGATTCCTCAGTCATTCATGCAGTCACAGGGACCACAGGAAGAAGGATGTCTCATCACATAAAACAAGAAAGACATGAGGACACCAAAAGCATAGGCAACAAAGAAAAATATAGTTATCTCTAGTTTTCGAATATGACTTCTTCAAAGTTAAAAACTTTGTGCATCAAAGAACACTATTACTATCAAAAAAAAATTAAAAGGCCACCAACAGTATAGGAAAATCACTTGCAAATCATGCATGTGATAGGAGATTAATATCTGGAATATATAAAGGATCCTACAAATCAGTAACTCAAACAAGAACAACAACAATCAAAACAGCAGTTCAGGCCTGGAACCTTGGCTTAAGTGGCAGAGCAACTGCCTAGCAAGCACAAAGCCCTGGTAACCACACTTTCCCCTTCACTTCCCCCAAAATCCATCAATTCAAACAGGGGCAAGGCTTAACCAGAGATTTTGCTAAAGAAGAGAAACAAGTGGCCAATAGGTCATGAAAAAATGATCACTATCACTAATTATGGAAGTACAAATAAAAACCCACAACTACATACTATTTCACACCCATTTGAATGGCTAAAAAAATGCAGAAAATAACAAATGAGGATATGGACAGTGGAAAGCAGTATGGCAGTTCCTCAAAATGTTACCAATATCTATCAATTCCACTTCTGGGTGTAAATTCAAAAAGTCAAAGTCAGGTCTCAGATATTTGTGCACCCATGCCCATCATTCACAGAAGTAAAAAGTTGGAACCAGCCCAAATGTTCACTGATAGGTGAACAAAATGTGTGTGTGTGTGTGTGTGTGTGTGTGTAATGTGTGTACTAGTGGTCATGGTGGAAATAGAGTACTATGCAACCGTAAAAAGGAATTAAATTCAGACACATGCTACAACAATGAATGAACCTTGAAACTATTATACTAAGTGAAATAAGTCAGACACAAAAGAAAAAATATTATGTGATTACACTTATTCAAGATTCCTAGAGCAGTCAAATTCATAGAGACAGAAAGTAGAATTGTGGTTGCTAGAGGTTAGGAGCAGAGGTTTCAGTTCAGGAAAATGAAAATACTCTGGAAATAGATCGCGATGTTGGTCAAAGCAATATGGGTATACTGTAATGCCCTTGAACTGGTAGTTTAAAAATAGCTGAAATGGTACTTTCCATGTATATTTTACCATTATAAAAGTGTTGAGAGAAACAACAAAGAATACACAATACTATAAAATGAGAACTATACACATAAACACACATATTTACAAATAAGTTATTTCTATGTAAAGAGAAATGTCAATGGCTAAAATTAATAAGTTTAGTAATTCCAAGCCACACATGGTAGCAAAAACCTGTAGTGCCTATAATCATAGCAGCTCAAGAGGCAGAGGCAGGAGGATCACGAGTTCAAGGCCAGCCTGGGCAAAAGTTAGTGAGACCCTAACTCAAAAATAAAATAGAAACAAAGGGACTGGGAGCATTGGACCAAGTGGTAGAACCCTTGCCTAGCATGTACAAGGCCCTGGATTCCATCCTAGTGTAATAAAGATAAAAATAAAAATTAAATAAAAAGTTTAATAATTCCAAATTTGGCAAAGATGTAGAGAAATTAGGACTCATATATATATATATAATATATATATATAATATATATTTATATATATATATATTATATATATATAATATATATTTATATGAGTGTATGGTGTGTGTGTGCTTATGGTACATTTTTTTTCCTTTATTCATATGTGCATACAATGTTTGGGCCATTTCTACCCTTTTCCCCTCACCCCCTCCCTCTCCCCCCCACCCCCTCCTCCTTCCCCTCTACTCCCTCCTTTCCCGGCAGAAACTGGGTACCGGGGTTTTGAACTCAGGGTTTTGAGCTTGCTTAGCAAGCCTTCTACCAATTGAGCCACACCCACAGTCCTTTTTGCTTTAGTTATTTTTTAAAATAGGGTCTCACATTTTTGTCCAGGGCTGGCCTCTGACCACAATCCTCCTACCTATGCCTCCTGTATAGCTTGGATTACAGGCATGAAGCACCATGCCTGACTTGTGATTTGGGGAGGGAGTCTCATTAAGTTTTTGCCTGAGCTGACCATGAACTGCGATCCTCCAGATCTCTGCATTCCTAGTATCTGGTATTACAGGCATGCACCACCACGCCCAGCTGGGACTCTCAGATATTGCTACTGGGAGTATAAATTGGCATAAAAATTTTGAAAAACTATTTGGCAGTATCTATTAAATGTAAACACTTGCCTCCTCTAAGACTCAGCAATTTCTAGTTTAGGTATACTACAAATGTTCTTTGTCACCTTTATTTATGTTAAAAATAAGTCCATTGGGACATATTTTATGCAACATGTTATATACCCTTATAAAGTACACAAATCAATGATTTTTAAAATTAAAATTACCAAGTTGTAAGGGGTTGGTGGAGTGCCTCAAGTGGCAGATCATCTCCCTAGCAAGTGTGAAGCACTGAGTTCAAACTCCCATACCATCAAAAAATTAAAAAAAGGAAAGAAATTTACCAAGTTGTACAATCACCACCATGGATTAGGTTTAGAACGTGTTCACCATCCCAGGATCTTCCTTCATGAACAATTACTGTTAATTCCTCTTATACCTCCTGTCCTGCTATTGGCACCACTAATCTACTTTCTGTCTTTATAGTTCTGCCTTTTCTGTGTTTTTCATACAAATGGAATCATGTGACATGATATGCAGTCTTGTTGCATCTGATTTCTCTCACTGAAAGCAAGGTTTCTGAGATTCATCTATGCCACAACATTATCATATTTGGTTCCTCTTTCATGCTGAATAGTATTTAAGCATATGGATACACCATAGTATGTTTAATTTTTCACCAGTTGATATATACATAAAATGTTTCTAGCTTTGGCTACCATGAATTATGCTGCAATGAACATTTGTGTGCAAGTCTTTCAAATTTTATCCCATGAGGTGTAATTTGCAACCCCAATGACTATCTTTTATTGTGCTCATTAGCCACTTACATATTTTGAGACATATAGATATGGAAAGTAAATCGCTTGTTCAGATTTAAATTGATTTATCTTTTTTTTAGGGCCGAGGCAGTACTGGGAAGGCACTCTACCACTTGAACCATTGAGCTGGCCCTTTTCTGTGTTGGGTAGTTTTGAGATAGAGTCTCACAAACTATTTGCCTGGGCTAGCTCTGAACCACGATCCTCCTGATCTCTTTCTCCTGAGTAGCATATGCTGAATATAAAAGTCCTTTATATTTGCAATATTTTCCACCAGTATCTTGCATTCCTTTTTTAAAACTATCATTGTTTAATGGACCATGTTTGGTGCCATAAACAAGAAATCTCCATATAACCTAAGGCACTGAAGACTTCCTCCTGCTTTTCCTAAGCATTTTTGCAGTTTTAGCTCTTAAGTTTAGGTTTTGAGTTAATTTTTGTGTATGGTGTGAGTTAATAGCCTTATTAACTTTCTGCCATGCAGATGTCCATTTGTCCCAGCCCATTTGTTAATGGCTCTCCTTTCTTTGATGAATTGCCTTGGCACCTATATCATAAAACTAGTTGACTGCAATATATCTGTATATCAGTCCCCAAGTTGTTTACTTCCTTGCTACCAACTAGAACTGTTAAGTCAAAGTGTGTTGGCATCAAACTCAAATTCTTACACATCCAAATGTTTTAATTATAGTCAAAATAAGTATATTGTTGGCATTTCTAGAGCCTGCTTGTTGCCACACAAAACTCTTTGCAGCATCTGCTAGCCATAGACAAGACAAACTTACAGTCTTAAGAGATCCCAAAGCACTGCTCACCCAGAATCTTTTTCATCTTGCTGCTGAAGGACATTATCTATACATATAAGCTACCACTCTGGTTCACCTCTCTCCCTACACTTCCCTTGCCCATTCGCCTTCCAGATCTAGCCCTGTGATGTTGTTTGTGGAAGGACTTCTATGGTGAGGAATTTACTCTCTCATAAAACCCTGTCGAAGCCCTATCCAATAAAACTTGTTGTGGACTATTGCCATTGTGTTGTCCCATTTTTCTCTTTTAATCAGTCCTGCAGTCCTCAAACTCTCCATAACCATAAATATAGGATCTATTTTGGGGTTTTGTTAATCTGTATGTCCGTCCTTATGACAGTACCATACTGTCTTGATTACCATAGCTTAATATTAATTTTTTATTGAGAAGTGAAAGTCCTCAATCATTCTTCTTTTTTCAAAATATTTTGACTATTCTGAGTCTTTTGCATTTCCATATATAATTTATAACTAACTTGTCATTTTTTGAAATTTAAAAGAACCCTAGAATTTTGATAGGTTTTACATTAAATGGATATCAATTTAGAGAGAATTAGCATTTTAACAAGATAAAGTTGTAGATGAACAAGTAAATTCTTAACTTATGTAAACAAATTTACTTTATTATTTTTATTTATTTTATTTTATTTCACTTGGCATAAGTTTTCATCCAAGTCAGCACAAATAGCAGTATTTTCTTCTATTTTAAAGCTGAATAATATTCCATTGTATGTCTATAGCTAGTTTTCTTTAGCCATTCAACTGTTAACAGACATTTAGGTTGTTCCCATGTCTTGGCTATTGTGAATAGTGCTGGAGGGAGCATGGGAGTGCAATATCTTTTCAAGTCCTGTTTTCTTTCTAGTTGGGGGAGGGATGTGGAAAAATATGTTTACTAGAAACTTCAGGTGCATTTCCTATCTGCTTGCCCTGCCTCTCTCTCCCTCTTTGGGCTTGTCTGAGGGTTCATCCAACAAATAAGCAGCAGATCAAATATCTGACAAGTATGCATTGGTGGTATAGTGGTGAGCATAGCTGCCTTCTTAACAAGATGCAGCAGAGTTAATATCGAAGAATAAGAACCTTACTCTTATTTTAACAGTTTTATACCTTGGAATTCCCTGATCTATGCAATAAAGCAAATTTTAAACACACTCTCCATATCTTTTTCTAACATTTTCTTAAATAAATGTAAATATTTTACAAAAAGGATTTTTCCTCCAAACATATAAATTTGAGTATAACATGGATTCTCCACCTGTGAACTTGTTTGCTCAGAAAATATAAATGCTGTCTGATATAAAAAGTAAATTCCTTTTGAGTGCTAGAATCTAAATGGCACTGTAGAGAGAACACCTGTGTTTTCTAAGGCCTCCAGCAAATGTCTCTGTGCATACTCATAAAATTGCTGTCCTCTAGAACCTGTGATGAGGCCTTGGGGTGTCCAGTCATTGAGGCAGTTGGGAGGAAAAGTTGAGTAAACTCAATTCTAAAATTATAGATATTAAAAAATAAAAGCAGCATGAACCAGTTTTTAGTCTTGCATCAAATTATAAATAAGAAACAAAGTGCTTATTCATGAAGATTTGAAACTATTTCATTCTCTCATAAATTATAAAATACAGTTAGAGGTGTGGTTAAAGTGGTAGAGCACCTGTTTTGAAAGCATGAAGCCTGGAGTTCAAACACCAGTCCCACCAAAAAATAATAAATAAAATACAAATACGGCTATATTAATGACAAAACTCAAATACCACTGAAAGGGTTTATATCAATGGACAAAAAGCATCAGTCCCTCTGGGCAGGGCCCCAAGGAGCAGCACCTAGGTCAGAGGGAGGTCAGGGTATTGCTGGGCCAGAATCACCGTTCAATTAGCCTTCATCTTTTCCAGCCACTTGACCAGGTGGTTGATGGTCATCTCCATCTCCTCAATCTTGTCTAGTGCCATTCATAACTCTCCTTGTAGCTTCCTGTTCTTTTGTTTTCAGTTCTTTAACTTTCTTAGCTTTCCCAACAGCAGCTTTGTAATGCTACACCTGTCCCTGAAGTTGACCAAAGTGGTTATACCCTGTTCTTCTCTTTTTTTCAAAAAGCTTAAGTTGCTCTTCTCCAATCTGTCTAACAACATCTCTTTGCATTTTGATGAACTGCAAGTCTGAGTCTTTCTACAGTCCCCCTAGGACTGGAGTTCTGCTGTTCTTTTTCTAACTGCAGCTTCACTTTTCTAAGCTGTGATAGTAGCTCTTCCTTTTCACCAGCATGTTTGCATAGCTTTACATCATCTAGTGGCCCTTCTGCTGACTCCAAGGCAAGCAGTTTCCTGAGACACAACAGTAATGGTTCCAACCAGTGGTTAATGATTTAGGAGTGTCACTGGGGATTATGACTAAGCCATGTTTCTCACTAAGCTACTCTTCTTTACTGAAGGTCTTTACATTCATCTATCTTATGCTGCAGTATGCTACACATATGGTTCTGCCTTTCTAACGCCTTTGATTTTCCCTTATTTTCACTACAAAATTCCACCATCTGTGACTCCTGTTCTTCAATAACATCCTAGTAGAGCAAATTGTTCTTTTTGTTGTCTAACTGTGAACTGCAGATGATGTCTTTCTTTTGTTTTGCTTCCACAGTTCATTTAATGAGATGTCTGGATCTATGAAGCTGCTGGTGTGTCCTCCCACCCCTTGTCTGGATAAGTTTACACTTGGGTTGTTGCCAGAGCAGAATTTCCAGATGAAGACCTTATGTAATTTTCAGCCTACTTTTGATCAAATTTTTCGTCCAGCTCTTTTGTTATTCCAGTTCCCTCATGCACTGAGCTCTTGCTTCTTCCCAGGCAGCCCCTTTTGCTACTAGATTTGCATCTGGCCTATAGCAATAATTCTCAACACTTCATCTTCTACAGAAAATTGGCCTTTCACAGGTGTTCTTTTCCTTTCAGAACCAGGAACTCCTATCATGTTTTCTTAATAGTCTTTTGACTCTGAAAATGATTTTTTGGAGGTAGTGGGGGTTGAACTAAGGGCCTTGCACTTGTTAGGCAAGCACTCTACCACTTCACAAAGCCTATTTTAAAATAACGTGTTGAATAGCTCATGTAGCTTATTGAGTATTATGCTGAAATTGAAACACAGAGTGGTTGTATGGGTATGCTTTCACACTATTGGAAAGTCGAAAATTCCTAAATCACACCATCAAAAATCAGGGACCATTTGTACGTACATATAAACATAAATACTGGTGATACCCAAATTGATACTTCCAGGTAAGACCTTTCTTCTAAACTTCGTACCCTATATGTCTATTCTCTAGGTAGAGAGTAGGAAGACAAATAAGCATCACAAATTTAACATGCTAAAATCAACCCTAATCTCTGTCCAGACTTATTCTACTCTTAGTCTTCTCCATCTCAGCTAATGGCAATACTATTCCTCCAATTGTTTGGGTCAAAATTCTTTTGCACAAATCCCACATATAATTGCCCATCTAGTCTATCTTCAAAATATATCTTCAGAAATATATCTAGTATCTTGTTCCTTCCCACATCTCCATTTTTCACAGCATGGTCAGCATAATCTCTCACCTGGGTTATTTAAGAATTTCTCATTCCCTGCTTCTGCCCTGGCACCTCTACAATCTTTTCTAAGCACACGAATTGTCACAATGAATCCCCCCATACATGAATATATCCTAATAAAAATGAAAAAATATAAGTCACTTTTATAACTTTACCATCTCGATCTCAATAAGTGTCAAAGCCCTTTAAATTGTCCACATGGTCTAACTCAATTTGCCATTGCCTTACCTCATTTTAAATACTTTATTGAAATACAGTTCACATGCCATAAAATTCAGCTATACAAAGAGTATAATTCAGTGGTTTCTAATATGTTCACAGAAGTGCGCAACAATGACCAAATCAATATTAAAACATTTCATCATAAACTGGATGTGGCGGCACACAATTATAATCCCAGCACTAAGGAGATAGAGGCAGGAGGATCATGAGTTCCAGGTCAACCTGGGTTGCATGGCAAGATCCTGTCTCCAAAAACAACAAAAAGTCATTATTACAAAAAGAAAGCCCATAGCCATTTGCAGTCACTTCCTATTCTTGCCTCACTCCCCAGCTCCATCAATCTATTTTCTGTGTCTATAGATTTACCTATTCTGAACATTTTGTATGCGTAAAATCATAAACTGCTTGGTTTTTATGTCTGGCTTCTCTAACTTCTCTAATATAATGTTTTCTAGGTTCATCCATATTGTATCATGTATCCATAATTTATTCCCTTTTATTCTAAAATTGAGATAGAAATCACATGACATGAAAGTCATCATTTTAAAGATTCAATATTTGTGGGCCACCAAAATTCAGATGTTAAAATATATGGGATACTTTTTTCCATTCATTTACTTTCAGTCTATGTATATCCTTAAATCTGATGTGAGTCCCTTGAAGATTGGATATAGTTGAATATTGGGGATTTTTAAAAATCCATTCAGGCAGTCTATGCTTTTTGATTGGAGAATTTAATCTATTTGCAACTAAGGTAATTATTGATGGGTAGGGATTTATTGCTGCCCTTGAACTGTTTTCTGATTGATTTAGAGTTCTTTTTTTCCATTCTTCCTCACTTGCTGTCTTCCTTGTAATGAGGCAATTTTCTGTAATAGTATGTTTTGATTCCTTTCTCTTTGTCTGCATGTGTTGTAAATTTTTGATTTGTGGTAACCATGAGGCTTACATAAAATATAGTTATAATAGGCTGTTTTAAGCTAACAGCAACTAACTGATCACACTCAAAAACTCCTTTTACCTACCTGTCTCCTACATCTTATGTTACTCTTTTTTAGATAGGGTCTCACTATGTGTCCAGGCTGGCCTCAAACTCATGATCCTTCTACCTCAGCCTCCAAGTGCTGGGATTATAGGCATGTCCCACTGCGCACCACTGTGACCAACATATCTTATATTTTTGAAGTCATAATTTGCATCTTTTATATTGTATACTCATTTACAAAATGTTATACTTTTAATATTTTCTGAACCTTTATACTATTAAATGATTTTCATATAACCTTTAGAGTACTAGAATGTTATGAAATTGACTGTACCTTTACCAGTGAATTTTATACTTTCATATGTTTTCATATTACCAATTAGTGTCTTTTTGTTTCAGCTTGAAGAATTCTCTTTAGCATTTCTTGTAAGACAGGTCTAGTGGCCATGAATTCCTTTAGCTTTGGTTTGTTTTGGAAAGTCTCTATCTTGCCTTCATTTCTGAAGTATACAACATTGCTGGTTAGCAGTTTTTCCTTTCAGCACTTTGAAAATATCATTCTACCCCTGATCTTTATAATTTTTGTTGATTAATACGCTGATAGCCATACATGGGTTCCTTCAAGGATCTTTTTTTCTCATTTTCAAGAATCTTTGTCTTGATATCTAAAAATGTGATTATAATATGTTCTTGAGTAGACTTTTCTAGATTCAACTTTATTTTAGACCTTTGAGCTTCCTGTACCTGGATATTAAGACTTCTCCTAGATTCAGGAAGCTTTTAGCCATTATGTCTTTAAATAAGCTTTTTATCCTTTTTGTTCTTCTCCTTTTTAAATTTATTATGAAAATTTTGGTTGTCTTCATGGTCTAACAAGTCCTATAGATTTTTCTTTATTCATTTTCATTCTTTTATTCCTCCTCTAACTATACTCTGAATGTATTAGAGATAGAGAGAAATACATTTCTAAATGATTTGCCTTTGAATTCACAAATTCTTCTCTATCAGTTCTGTTGGTGATATATTCTATTGCATTTTTTCATTTCTTTCATTGTATTATTCAGCTTCAGAATTTCTGCTTGGTTCTGTATTATGATTTCAATTTCTCTGTGAATTTTCTCATTTTGTTCATGCATTATTTCCCTGAAATCTTT
This sequence comes from Castor canadensis, assembly GCF_047511655.1. Lineage (NCBI taxonomy): Eukaryota > Metazoa > Chordata > Mammalia > Rodentia > Castoridae > Castor > Castor canadensis. The sequence continues at coordinate 27,032 of NW_027395400.1, forward strand.
GTATTATCTGTGTTCTCTTGAAATCCACTGAGCTTCGTTAAAACAATTATTTTATTCTTTTTGTTTGGTGGTACGGGGGTTTGACCTCAGGGCCTCATGATTGCCAGACAGGTGCTCTACTTGAGATACTCCAACAGCCCTTTCTTGTAATGGGTTTTTTCGAGACAAGGTCTCACGATCTATTTGCCCAGGTTGGCTTCGAATGGCGATCCTCCTGATCTCTGCTTTCCAGGTAGCTAGGGTTACAGATGTGAGCCATTGGTACCCAGCTAAAATGATTATTTTAAATTCTTTGTTAGTCAGTTAAAAGGCCTCAATTTTGAGGGGAGTAGTTACTAAAAAATTAATGTGTTCTTTTGAAAATGTTGTATCTTGGTTTTTATTATTATTATTATTGCTTTATGTTGATTTATGTGCCTTGATGGAGCAGTCATCTCTTCCAGACTTTAAAGAGTGGTTTTGGTGGAAAAAAGACCTAGTTCTATGGGTGAGTGTGGAGGTTCTGACTGGGTAGGGTATAGAAGTTCTGGCTTTGCTGAAGGTTATTGCAGCATAATCTCCATACAATTCTGTCAGTTAAGGTCAGTGCTGGTGAAGATTGTAAGGATCAATCTTCAGTGGCTAAAGTTGCATGTATTCTTAAAGCAGCAAGGACTGTTGTGGTCATTGGTGCAGGGACACTTGATTTCTTTTTCTTCCACTGAGGAAGTTGTGACCAAGGAGGTGACCAAGGAGATTCTTCTTCACATCAGGTTTGACATGTGAGATACTTCAAGCTGGTGGTGGCACCAGTGTCTGATGGATGACACCCTTGAACTAAACCATTGATCCAATATCTGAAACATGGGTTCACATAGAAGGATGAAGACTATGAGGTCTGATTGATACTAGCACTTGTGCTTGTGCTAGAGATATCCCCACTTCCATACTGGTAATAGTGTATGAAGTGCAGGTGCTTGTGGAACAGATGGAGAGCTGGCATCTGGAGCATATGTACAGAGTCACAGCAGCTCCAGGGTCCAGGGTGCAGACTAACCCATGAGTGTGGTGGATCTGCATCTAAGGTATAGGCACATACAGTGCAGCTGCATAGTCATGGTCTGGACATTAGCTATAAAAATAGCTATTGTGTCTCTGAGGTTTAGAGATTGGAATGGCTCACCATACCTGTGGCTCAAATGTCAAATGCACATTGCTCATAAAGCAATGCAGTGATGCACAGAGTGACTGAAACTCCAGGGCTTGAAAAAATACTAGATCAAAACTGCAGAAGCTCCAGTGTTTGGGGTATTGGTGCATGCAGTGTGGTTACATAGCCAGGATATGGAAATCAGTCAAAGTTGTAGTGGCCATGGTTTCAGGGCCAGGAGTGCATATGGGTTTGGGATAGATGGTGGTTCCAGCTTCAGAAGGACACAACAGCAATTCCTTGGTTAGGACTGGAGTGCCGGAATATCTCCCTCTTAGAGTTCTACACAGGAATGGCTCTTGGTTATCTCAGAGGCAAAAGATGCTAATGCCTTTTGCAGAAAGGCCACTGGGGACCACAATAGCACCCACCATGTGCCTGATAATGTTAGCACCTTCCCTTCTTCTTTGTTTCTAGACATTAGAGATATGCTGGTCTCTCAGCAATCACTTCTTCAGAGGTATTTATCTTTCTCATGTCCCACTGTGTTGCTGCTGGTTCTTAAATAGACCTTGAGTACTCCCAATGACATTACTTTCTCATGATTAACTGTCTGTTTGTTGTTTTGTAGGAGAAAAGAGGCTTATAACTCTTACTTCACCATCTTCCTGACATCACTACACACTTAACACCTTTATTCAACATAACACTGGAAGTTCTAGTCAGAAAAATTGGGCAAGAAGAAGAAATAAAAGCCATCAATCTAAATTGAAAAGAAGAAAATTGTCTCTGTTTTCAGATGACATACACAACAAACACTACAGACTGCACACAAAAATTCAGAACTTGATGTACCAAGATGGATGAATAGAGCACCCAGCATTCACCTGCTATTCCACAAAGAAGAACCAAAGCAACAAGTGTATAGCTGCATATTGAGGTCAGTATTCACAGGAAAACACTAGGCATGCCTTTCAAAGGAATGCCCCCAGTGACTTACTTCATCTAACTGAGCCTTCCTTACTTTCCTACTTCTACCATCTCCAATAATGTCACCAATTTATGAATCCATCAAAGGATTAATCCATTGATTTGGTCAGAGCCCTTATGATCAAATAACTTTACAAAAGTCCCACCTGTGAACATTGCATTGGGGACCAAACCTTAAACACATGAGTTTTATGGGGGAACACTTCATATCCAAAGTGATGGAGAGCCTGTCTTCTGAAACACATGGATGCCAAGACTGAAGATATTTGCTTACACAATTCCCACCCCTCTAGTGCATCATATGGACACCTGTTACTAACAACATGAAGAAACAACTCTATGGTTTCACTGAACCCCTGCCCACAGAAGCATGCTGAGCAGTGTCAAGCAATACTACCACATATCTAGCCACCACCCCTCCTATGGGGTGTACTGCTCTCAAACACTCCTGAAATCATCTCAGCTAAGGAATTTTGCCCAGTTCCATCCATGATCTACTCTGACTCAATATCTGGCAGGCACCAAAACTGAAAGAATTAGAGTGAGAAAAATCTCTGACTGTTGTCCATCTTCAGGTGTGCAAAGATTAAAAATCTTAAACCAAAACTAAAGAAACCCCACATCCCCAAATAATTGAATCAATAAATGGGCAAATAACTGAACAGACACTTCTCAAAAGAAGTACAAATGGCTAATAAAGACATGAAAAACTGTTCAACAACTTTAGCTATCAGGGAAATGCAAATCAAAACTCCATTGAGATTCCATATCACCCTATCCAGAATGACTGTCACAAGCGATATGAAAAGAAAAACAATAAATAATGGTGAAAATGAGGGGGGAAATGATTCCTTATACACAATCGGTGGGGTCCTCAAAAAGCTAAAAGTATGGCTACCATATGATCCAGCTATACCAATCCTCAGTATATACCCAAAGAAATTAAAGTCACCTTACTATACAGACACCAATGTTTACTATGATGCAATTCACAATCGTCAAGCTATCAAATAAGCCTAGGTGCCAAACAACCAATAAATACAGAAAATGTGGTGTGTATATACACCATCGTGTTTGTTTAGTCATAAAGAAGGAAATCATGTCATTTGTAGGAGAATGGATGGAACTGGAGCTCATCATGTTAAGCGAAATAATCCAGACTCAAAAAGACAACTGTCATATGTTTTCCCTCATAAGTGAAGTCTACAAAAAGAAAGATCACAAGAAGGTAGAAAGGAGACCATTAGAGAAAATGAAAGGAATCAGGGGAAGACGAGAGAGATGAGCAAGTAGAGGGATAATGGTGGTGGGAATTATCAAAGTATATTATATTTATGTATGAATATGCCAATATGAAACCCATTATTCTGTATAATCAACATGCACTAATAAAAATTAAGATAAATGTTAAGGGCATAGAAAACCTATCCAATGAAGTAATAGCAGAAAACTTTCCTAATCTTGGAAAAGACACTTACATTCACGTGCAGGAGGCTAATGGAACCCCAAATAAACGTTACTAGAAAATTTCCTTACCATACATATTATATATAGATTTTCTTCTAGTTATTTTAACATTCTTTGTTCTTCTCTTCCTCACTTACTCATCTTTGCAGTGACAGAGAGAGAGAGAGAGAGAGAGAGCCAGAGAGAGAGAGAGAGAGAGAACCCAAATAAAATTAGACATGAAAAAGGAAACATTACCATTGATACCACAGAAATTCAAAGAATCATTAGGAGTTATTTTGAAAAATTATATGCCAAAAAAATTAAAAATCCAGAAAACAATGGACAGATTTCTAGACACATGTGCTCTACCAAAGCTGAACCGAGAAGTTTCAAAACATGAATTGGCCTATAAAAAGTAATGAGATTGAATCAGTAATAACAAGTCTCTCAAAAAAGAAAAATCCTAGAAGTGAATGACTTTATTACTTAATTTTAACAGACATTTAAAGAAATAACACTAATGTTTCTCAAACTATTCCCTGTAACTGAAAGGGAGGGAACACTTCCCAACTCTTTCCATGAGGCCAGCATTACCTAGTTAAAAAATCTGAGAAGGCCACAACAAAAGATACATAGACTAATGAAAAAGAATAGAGGGCCCAGACATAAACTCATACATCGACAGCCACCTGATTTTCAACCAAGGTGCCTAAAAGAACATCTTTTGGGAAAGGACAGACTCTTTCACAAATGGTGCTGAGAAAACTAGATATACACATGCAAAAAACGAAAATTTGAACCTATCTTTTACCCTGTTCAAAAATAAACTCAAGTTGGATCAAAGATCTTAACTTAAGACCTGAAACTCTGAAACTCCTAGAAGAAAACAGTTTGTGGTATTGGAATAGACAATGATGATGTTCTCAAGAGTACACCAAAAGCACAAGACACACAAAAAAATTGACAAATGAGATGATATCAAACTTAAAACCTTTAGCACAACAAAGGAAACTACTGAATGAAGAGGCAACCTACAAAATGGGAGAAGATATTTGTCAACTATTCATGGAAGAGGGAATTAACATACAGAATACATAAAAGACAAAAAAAAACTTAATGAAACAAGTAATCCAATTAAAATGGGCAAATGACTTGAAAAGGAGAAACACAAATGGCCAATATAAATGAAGAAATGCTCCATATCAATAGCCATCAGGGAAATGCAAATCAAAACTATAATGAGAGAGGGGACAAAGATGGCAGATAGGCGATAGACCTTGGAGCTCAGGGGAGCTCTCACCAGTCTGAAAGAAAACTTCAGATTTGTAGTAGCAAGGATTGGATAACCAGGCTTTTCCGCCAACTAAGATACTGCCAATACACAGGGGGAACATAATATACAAAGACCAGTGTTTAAGTTAACTTTTTATAGAAAATAACAGCCTAAGAAGCCTGGGTGCCATGGATCAGTAGCTGCTGGACTGCCCACTGGAGACCAATTTTTCCTTTTTATTTTTTGTTTTTCCTCTCTCTGAAGAGCAAAAACACAACACAGAGAACTGCAAGAATCTGGGATGTCCTGGACCCACCAAAATTCATGGACATGGAATCTGACTGGCACCTACCTATGGGGACCCAGGCTGACCTCATATACGACTGAGTGAAACTACAACCCTACCAGGTGAGTGTGTCACATCATCTGCTCTGGAGGAAACCACACAGTCCAGCACAGCTTATGAGCAGACTGCACCTCTCCTGGAAAAAACTGGTGGCCTAATAATCAGAGGGAAAAATTTCACCTCCATCTGGTGGGGATTGGGCAGAGTGATGAGCTGACTCAGTCTGTGTGGGGGCCAGGCAGCCTAACAGCAGTCTGGGGAAAATAGTTACATTTGGCCACCTTGGAAACTAACAGCCTTTCCAGAGAAAAGCAGTTGATCAAAATGCTCAATTTTAGCACCAAAGCTTGCCCTGTGGGTGGAAGGGGCTGGCAATTGCTCACATACCAGCTCCTTGCAGGACCACTCTGGAGAACCCATCTACAGAATAACAAGCTGACCCAGACAACCCATCCCCCCAAGTAGAGCCTGGGTTCAAACACCCTAAGTGGATCCCTTCCCCCAAAGAAGTCTGGTAGATAGAGGCACCATCCATTGCCACACAGCCCAAAATATCAACCTGAAGTAGGGCCAGGAACACAGAGAAAGCCCCTGTGAGAAGGAATAGCACCTGGATTAGAAGTCAGAGGAAAGAGACCAGACCAATCAATGAACTGAGAGGAAACCCAATTTTCTCCATAGCAAGGAAGAAATTTGGAAAATAATATATTTTTAATTAAAAATTTTTTCCTTTTTAAAAAAATTTGTTGCTATCTATCTCCTTTTTCCATTCTGTTCAAATTTCAATTTACTTAGCCTTTCTTGTTCCATTTTCCTTTTTCTCCACTGATTTTCTTCTTCCTTTCTCTCTTACTTTCTTCTTCTTACCTTCTTCTCCTCCTTCCTTTATCCCCCCTGCACTGTCCATACCTCCCCCACACTAACCACTCACTGAATAGCCTATTATACCAACTTTACACATTACTCCCATCCTTCCTATCCCTCTGCATTCCCTGAAAATAGATCCCACCCCACAATGAGTGAACTACACCTTTACACACATTAGGGCCTTATTACCCTGTAGCCCCCACACCTCATACCTCTTCTCTCCCTCACCCCTTCCCCTTCCCTGCCTCCTCGCAACATCATTTTAGTTGCCTAAGTATCAATCTCTATGCAAACAACTGTTATCTCCCCAACACCCACTGTCTCTAGATAATATTGCCAAGGGTTTTAAATATCATGTAAATAACTGGCTTAGCATTGAATCTGTGAATTTATTATTGCTAAGTTATACCTCCAAGTCAGTGAACAGAAATATTCCAACAACCTAGATAACAACTAAGCTAGTCAGAGCATAGAAATTAAGTCAAGGGAAAGATAACAGGTGATTAAAACCCCCAACAAACTAATCAACAACACATGCATATGCACAGAATAAAAACATGGGGGAAGAAAGAAAGGAGGGGAGTATGATTCCTGAAAAGGCTAAACTGATAAAATAGAGGATTTGGTGTAAATTGAAGAGGATGAGTCCTTACTTACTGATGTCAGAAGAATGATCATAAGAATGTTTAATGAGCTTAAAGAGGATGTACAAAAACAGCTCAATGAATCTCAGGGGAACATGGATAAAAAACGCCATAAGACACAGAAACAACTAAATCAACTGAAAGGATTTCAACAAATTCTAAAACAAAATGAAGGAGACTATAAGAAAAGAGATAAATAAAATAAAAAAGACAGTACAAGGTATTAAAGAGAAGCTTAACAAAGATCTGGAGAGTCTCAAAGAATCAAACAGAAACCCTGGGAAAAAAGTTCCTTAATCAAATAAAAAATACAGTTGAAAGCCACTCCAGCAGACTGGAAAAAGTAGAAGATAGACTTTCAGGACTCAAAGACAAAGCAGATATTAAAGAAAAAACAGAAGAACACTTAGAAAAAAGACTAACAACCTGTGAAAGTATATGCAAGAATTCTGCAACCCCATAAAAACACCAAAACTGTGAATCATGGGCTTTGAAGAAGGAGAAGAGGCTCAAGCCAAAAGTATAGATAATATATTCAACAAGATAATGGCAGAAAATTTCCCAAATCTCTAGAAAGAGATGCCTATTCAGGTACAGGAAGTCTCCAGGACACCAAGCAGACATGACCAAAATAGAACCTCTCCATAGCATATTATAGTTAAAACAATTAGCACCAAGAACAAGGAAAGAATATTGAAGGCTGTAAGAAAGAAAAATCAAATAACATATAATGGTAAACCTATGAAAATAACAGCAGATTTCTCAACAGAAACCTTAAAAAGAAGAACGGGATGGAGTGAGATATTTAGAGCACTGAAAGAAAACAATTTCATCCTGGGATACTCTACCCAGCAAAGCTATCATTCAAAACTGAAGGAAGAATAAAAACATTCCATAATAAACAGAAACTAAAATAATACATGACCACTAAATCACTACTACAGAAGATTCTGAAAGGAATCCTACACACAGAAGATGAAAACAAACAGTTATGAAAGGTTGAGAATTATTAAATCTCAAGAGAAGAGAAGACAAGTAATTAGAGTGAGCATAGAATTCGTTGCACACATACAAACCCTTAAACAACAAAAAACTAAAGGGCAGGAATTACCACATAATCTCTCAATATTAACATTCAATGTTAATGGCCTCAACACCTCTATCAAAAAACAATTGGCAAACTTGATTAAAAAGGAAGACCCAACAACTTGTTGTTTACAAAAAACCCAACTTGCAAACAGAAACAAACATTGTCTAAAGGTGAAAGGGTAGAGAAAGATTTACCAAGCTAATGGCCTCTGAAAACAAGCAGGAGTAGCAATACTTATATCAGATAAAGTAGACTTTGAACCTAAGTTAGTCAGAAGAGACAAAGAAGGTCACTTCATACTAATAAAAGGAGCAATAATACATCAAGAGGAAATAAGAATTGTTAACTTATATACGTCAATGTTGGTGTGCCTAACTTCATTAAATGTATACTACTGGACTTAAAAACCACACATAGACCCCAACATAGTGGTGGGAGACTTCAATACTCCTCTATCACCAATAGATAGGTCATCCAAACAAAAAAATCAACAAAAGAAACTCTAGAATTAAATGGCACCATAGATCAAATGGACCCCACAGATGTCTACAGAGTATTCCATCATGCAACAGCACAATATACATTCTTCTCAGTGGTCCATGGAACTTTCTCCAAAGTAGTCCACATTTTAGGTCACAAAGAAGTCTTAACAAATAAAAGAAAATTGAAATAACCCCCTGCATACTGTCTGACAACAATGCTATAAAACTAGAACTCAACAACAAAAGAAACAGCAGAACATACTCAGACACCTGGGGACAGAACAACACATTGCTCCATGATCAGTGGGTCATAGCAGAAATAAGGGAGGAAATCAAAAAGTTCCTGGAATTTAATGAGAATTAAAGCACAACCTATCATGACCTATGGGACACAGCAAAGGCAGTCCTAAGGGGAAAGTTTATAGCCATGAATGAGTATATTAAAAACACAGAAAGATCTCAACTAAATGACCTAATGCTGCATCCCAAGCTCCTAGAGAAACAAGAACAAGCTAAACGTGGAGCTAGCAGAAGGAGATAAAAAATAAGGGCCAAAATGAACAAAATTGAGACCAAAAAAATCATATGAAGAACCAAAAAAACTGGTTCTTTAAAAAGATAGATTGGCAGTCCCTCACAAATGTGACTTAAATGAGTAGGGAAAAGACCAAATTTAATAAAATTAGAACTGAAAAATATGGAACTCATAACAAACACCAAGGAAATCCAGGGAATTACAAGCTCATCTCTTTAATGAACTTAGATGCAAAAATCCTCAATAAAATATTAGCAAACTGAATTCAATATCATATCAAAAAGAACATACACCATGATCAAGTTGGTTTCATCCCAGGGATGCAGGGATGGTTCAAAATATGCAAATAATTAAACATAATACAGCATATTAACAGAAGCAAAGACAAAAACCACTTGATCACCTCAATAGATGCAGAAAAATCCTTTGACAAAATTCAACACCCTTTCTTAATAAAAGCTCTAATGAAACTAGGAACAGAAGAAATGTACATCAAGATAATAAAGGCTACATATGACAACCCTATAGCCAACATCATACTTAATGGGGAAAAACTGAAAACATTCTCCTTAAAGTCAGGAATGAGACAAGGGTGCACACTTTTCCCACTCCTATTCAATATAGTCCTGGAATTCCTAGCAAGAGCAATAAGACAAGAAGAAGAAATAAAAGGAATACAAATAAGTAAGGAAGAAATCAAACTATCCTATTTGCAGACATGATTTTATACCTAAAAAAGTGAAAAAAACCCACCAAAAAATTCTACCTAAAAGTAGAAATGTGATTACTGTGGACTGAAACCATTGCTGGAGGCTGGAAGTAAGGGTATGAGGGAGGGTCATGGACATGATCAATGCACAATGTAAGCATATATGAAAATTTCCTAGTGAATCCCATTAATTTGTACAACTGATATGTGTTAATAATAAAAAGTCAAAGAAAGGGAGATAGTGAGCTCTCATGAAACAGGAAAAAAATCAGAACTAATAAACAAGTCCATAAAGTTGCAGGATACAAATTAAACATACAAAAATGTTGTTACATTTCTATATACTGACTATGAACTACTCAAAAAGGAAATCAAGAAAACAATGTGTTTGTAATGCATCAAAAAGATTAAAATGCTTCAGAGTAAGCTTACCTAGGAGGTAAAAATTCATATACTGAAAACTACAATACATTAATGAAACAAAAATTATAGAAAACACAAATAAATAGAAAGATATTCCATGTTCATGTAGTTGCTAAAATGTCCATACTATCCAAAGTGATCTATGGATTCAATTCTATTCTCATAAAAATCCTAGTGGCATTTCTTGTAGAATCAGAAAATAATGTAGTAAAATTCACATGGAACAACAAAGACAGAATAGTCAAGGTGATCTTGAAAAAGAACAAAACTGGATGCATCACACTTCTTCATTTCGAAAAAATACAGTAATTAAAACAGTATTGCAATTGCATAAAGACAGACAATATAGATCAATTGAACAGAAAAGAGACCCCAGAAATAAACCCACAGATATGTGATCAACTGATCTTCTGAAAGGGTATCAAGAATACATACTGAGGAAAGGATAGTCTCTACTATGGTGTTGAGAAAACTGGATATCCATGCACAAAAGCATGAAAGTAGAATAAAAACAGAAAGTAGAATGGTCACTGCCAGGGGATGGGGGAGGATATGAAGAGTTGCTGGTAATGTGTTTTAGTTTTTGCAAGATGAAATAGTGTTACAAAACAATGTGAATACACTTAACGCTAGTGAAGTACACAGTTAAAAATGGCTAGATGTCAATTTTACATTATGTATTTTTACCACAATTTAAAACTTTTTAATGAAAAAGAGTTTATAGTGGTTGTTAAAGTAATACAAATGAATTTCCTATGTGGCAGGAGCTGTGCTAGACAGCTTTCCATCGCTGTGACAAAATATCTGAGAGGAACAACTTATAAAGAGAAAAGACTTATTTTTGACTTATGGTTTCAGTCCATGGTCAGTTAGCCTGCTGCTTTGGACCTGTGGAAGCATGGTACATAGCTGTGGTGGGAGCACAAGGTGAAGGAAGATGGTTCATCTTGAGGCAGCTAGGAAGCAGGGGTGGGGGGTTGGGGTCCCTTCAAGGGGCATGCCCCTAATGGCCTAAATTCCCTCCACTAGGACCCACCACCTAAAGGTTTTACCACCTTCTCTTCAGAGAAGTCTTCAAAAACATGGGCCTTTGGGGGACATTTAAGATTTAAACTATAGCAGGAATATACATTAAAAGCTCCAGAAACACTATACATTGATAAAATTTCTAAACTATTCCTAAAGGTGATTAAGATCTGCCTTATCAAACTTTGAAACAGATTTTTAGACAGTTTAGCCAAGATGATTTAGACTTGTTTCTCCTCATTACTTTTAGCTAAGAAAAACTACAAGGCCTGGAAACAATGCAAGAGACAACAAAAGGACAAATGTGAAAGAAGGAAAGAGGAAGAGAGACCAATTGAAGACCCCAGAACTGAAAGAACATAGTGGCAGACAGAAAAGGATGACCTAAGTCTAGTGTTCCTAATCCCCAACCTAGAAATAAATATCCCAAGTAGGTTCGTTTCTTGCCTAGAAGATCCTTCAGTCTATTGACTATCTGATAAATGAATGTTTTTTAAACTTTAAGAACTCCAATTTATCTATTCAGTAACCGCAAGGTTAAACACACTGTGGTGCATGTATTAAAATAAAGAAAAAGACACTCTCTTTGGACATAATATCTTACTTGAATCATCAGAGAATTCAACCCCCAAAGCTTACTTAATGAAACTATAATTTACACAAAATTTTTAAACTTTATTTTTGATTAGCATATATTAATTATACAAAGAGATTTCATTGTGATATTTTCATGCATGCATATAATGTAGTTTGATCAAATTCATTCCCTCTGTTACTCTTTCTCATTCCCTCTCCACCCTTTTAAAACAATTTTAACAGGTTTCATTATTCTATTTTCATACTTGTATATAAAGTACTTTGATCATTTTCACTCTTCCATACTGTCTCTTTTCACCCTCCTCCTTCTCTTTTTTTTATTTATTGTTGTGCTGGGTGGGGGTACATTGTGGCTTTCACAAAAGTTCTTACACTATATCAAATATAGCATACTTTAATTCACCCCCTCCAGCATTCTCTTTTATCCCCCCCACTCCTGGAATAGTTTCAACAGGTATCATTTTTCTATTTACAGACATGTGTACGCAGTATCTGCACTATGTTTACCTTCCCACACCCTTTCCCCACCTCTTCTCCCCTCCCACTGATACCAACCTCCCCCCCACTACCTGTTCTGATCTCCTGCTCTCCTATTTTGTAAATGGGAAAAAATGACATTTTTGTTTGCTTAAGAAAGCTACACAGAGAGTTTCATTGTGGAACTTCCATGTACATATGTTTTATAGCCCGAATTGGTCCATCTCCTCTATTTTTCTTCTTTCTACCTTAGTCCCTTTCTTATGGTGGTTTCAACAGATTTAAAAATTCTATATTCTTTCTTGTATAGAAAGTACGTCAACCATATTCACATTCTTAACTTCTTTCTTTTACCCTTCCACTCTCGTATGTGACTTCCCCTTAGCATAACCTGTTTTTCATAATATTGCTATATTTGTATTAGTTTTATACAAATGTGGTTTCTTTCCACATGTGAGAGAAAACATGCCTCTTTTGGCCTTCTGAACCTGGTTTACTTCACTTAAGATGATGTTCTTCAGTTTCATCCATTTACTTGTGAATGACAAATTTTCATTCTTCTTTGTGGCTGAGTAAAATTCCATTGTGTATCAATACCATGTTTTTAATCCATTCATCAGTAGTGGGGCATCATGGCTGTTTCCGTAGCTTAGTTATTGTGAATGGTGCTGCAATAAACATGGGTGTGCAGGTGCCTTTACTGTAAACTGGCTTACATTCCTTCAGGTATATCCTTAAGAGTGCAATTGCTGAATCATATGGGAGTTCTATTTTTAGTGTTTTGTTGCCCTTCCCCTTCTTATTGGTTTCTATACCCAATTCCTGTTTCATACTCCTGCATGCCATTCATTTTTAAAGGTTTAGATTCCACATGTGAGAAAGAACAATGTTTGTTTTTCTCAGTCTGACTTAACTTCACTTAACATGATAATCTCTAATTCCATCCATTTTCCTACAATTGGCATAATTTAATTCATCTTTATGGCTGAATAATACTCCATTTTGTATATACATTTTCTTCATCTATTCATTAATTTATGGGAACACCAGGGTTAATTCCATAGCTTGGGTATGTGAACAGTGCTGCTATAAACATGACTGTGCAGGTATCTCAATTGTATGCTCACTTCCATTCATTTGGATACATGCCCAGGAATGGTATAGCAGGATTATATAGTAGATCTATTTTTAGTTTTATGAGGAACTTCCATACTAATTTCCACAATGGCTGCAAAATTTACATTTCCCACAACAGTATATGAGGATTCCTTTTCCCCTGCATCCTCACCACCATTTGTTGCTTGTTTTCTGGATGATTGCCATTCTGATTGTGGTGAGATGGAATCTCAACGTTTTTATGATTTGCATTTCTTTTATGGCTAAGGATGTTGGGCATTTCATCATGTATTTATGTTTGTCATATTTAGAGAACTGTCTGTTCAATGCGTTTGCCCAATTATAAATTGAATTGTTTTTTGGTTTTAATTTTTTGATCTCTTTATACATTCTGAATATTAAGCCAATGAATAGCTGCAAAGATTTTCTCCCATTCTGTAGACAATCTCTTTTGATTCTGGTAATTACTTCTTTTCCTGTGAATAAACAGCTTATTTATCTGATGCAATCCCATTTGTCAATTTTTCTCTTATTTCCTGAGCTATTGGTATGTAATTCAGTAAACATTACCTATGCCTGTATCTTCAAGTGTAATCTCTATGGTTCTCTCTGACAGTTTCAAGCTTTCAGGTCTTACATTAATATCTTTGATCATTTTAAATTAATTTTTATACAGTGTGAGAGTTAGGGATCTAATTTCAGTCTTCTATATGCATATATCCAGTTTTCTCAACACCTTTTGCTAGAGTCTTTCTTTTCTCAATAATGATTCTTGGTATTGGTACCTTGGTCAAAAATCAAATGACTGTGGCTGTATGGACTTATTTCTGAATCTTCTATTCTATTCCACTGATCTTTGTGGCTGATTTTGTCTAGTACCATGCTATTTTTAAATACATAACTCTGCAGGATAACTTGAAGTCAGGTTTTGTGATACTTCCAGTGTTGCTGCTTTGCCTATTTAGGGTTGTTTGTGATTCCAAATGAATTTTAGTACTGATTTTTCTATTTTTGTGAAAAATTATGTTGGAATTTTATGGTAATTGCATTTAAACTGTAGATTGCTTTTGATAATATAGCTATTTTCACAACATTAATTCTGCCAATCTATGAACATGGGAGATCTTTCCATCTTCTAGTTTCTTCTTCAATTTCTTTTTTCAGCATTTTATAGTTTTCATTGTAGAGGTCTTTCACCGCCTTAGGTTTATTCCAAGGAATTTATTTTTGAGGTTATTGTGAATGGAATTTTTTCTAATTTCTTTCTCAGCTTGTTCATTTTTGGTATATAAAAAAGCTACTGATTTTTTTTGTTGATCTTATATCCTGCTACTTTGTGTAAAGTTGTTATCAAATCTAAGAAATTTTGGTAGGATCTTTTAAGCCTAGGATCATATTGTCTGCAAAAAATGGATAATTTGACTTCTTACCTCCCTATTTGTATCCTTTTTGTTTCTTATCTTATTGCTTTGGCTAAGACTTCAAGCACTATATTGAATAAGAATGAAGAGAGAGCACCCTTGTCTCATTCCTGACTTTAGAGGAAATGGTTTCAGTTTTTCCCCATTTAGGATTATGTTGGCTCCTAGGTCTTTCATATATAGCCTAATTATGTTGTAGTACATTCCTTCTATTTCTAGTTTCTTCAGGGCTTTTATTGTGAAAGGATGTTTAATTTTGTCAAAGGCTTTTCCTGAATCTATTGAGATAATCATGCGATTTTTGTCTTTATTCTATCCATGTGCTGTATTACATTTATTGATTTTTATATATTGAGTCATCCTTATGTTACTGGAATAAAACCAAAATGATCATGGTGTGTGATCTTTTTTAATGTGTTGTTGAATTTGGTTTGAGAGTATTTTATTAAGAATTTTCACATGGTAAACCAGGTGCCAGTGGCTCACATCTATAATCCTAGCTACTTAGGAGGCAGAGATTAGGAGGACTGTGGTTTGCCCAGCCCCGGCAAATAGTTCGTGAGACCCTATCTCAAAAAACCCTTCACAAAAATACAGCTGGTAGAATGACTCAAGGTGAAGGCCCCAGTACCACAAAAAAAAAAGAAAGAATTTTTGCATTTTTGCATCTATGTTCATCAAGGAATTTAATCTGTAATTTTCTTTTTTCACTTTGTCCTTATCCAATTTTGGTGTCAGGATGATACTTGCTTCATAGAAAGAGTTTGGTAGTGTCCTTTCCCTTTTTATTTTATGGACTAGTTTGAGAAACACTGGTGCTAATTCTTCTGAAAAGGTCTGGCAGAATTTAGCCATGATCCATCCAGTCCTTGTCTTTTCTTTCTTGAGAGACCTGTATTACTTCTTCAGTTTCATTATTTGTTATAGATATAGGTCTGTTTAGGTGGTTTATATCCTCTTTACACAGTTTTGGTAAGTGATATGCATCTAGAAATTTGTACATTTCTTCTAGATTTTCCAGCCTATTACAATGTAAGTTTTCAAAGTATTCTCTAACAGTCCTCTGGATCTCACAGTTATTTGTTGTGATATCCTTTCCTCATTTCTAATTCTATTAATTTGCATCTTCTCCCTCTTTCCATTTTTGTTAGTTTGGTTGAGGGCTTGTCAATCTTGTTTATCTTTTCAAAGAACAAACTTTTTGTTTTATTGATTCTTTGTATTGCTTTTTATTCTCCATTTCATTAATTTTGCACTAATCTTTACTACTTCCTTTTGTGTACTGCTTTTGGGTTTGGCTTATGGTTGGTTTTCTTCTTTTTTATTTTATTTTATTGTTGTACTGGATAGGGGTATATTATGGTATTTGCAATTATGGTTGGTTTTCTAAGGGCTAATAGTGCATCATTCTATTATTTACTTGAAATCTCTCTGATTTTTCAAAGTAAGCAGACATAGGTATAAAGTTTCATCATAGCACTGTCTTTACTGTGTTCCAAAGGTCTTGGTAAGTTGTGCTTCCATTTTCATTTGATTCTAAGAATCTTTTGGTTCTCCCCTTATTTTCTTGATGACCTACTGATCATTCAAAAGTTAATTATTCATTCTCTATGTGTTAGAATATTTTCTATAGTTTCTTTCACTATTGATTTCAAGTTTTATTCCATTGTGGATTTGTTACTAGGTGCTGGGGGTTGCATCAGGAGACTTGATCCGAGAGACAAGAAGTGTATGGTAAAGCAGCAAAGTTTATTGAAAGCAGAAAATGAAAGTAATGCCAACAGGGAGAAACCCTAGGCTGCAGTCAGTTCAAGAGCCCTGTGGTCCGGGGTCAATCTAGCTTTTATGTGTCTTGGATCAGGCTGGCAAGAGAAACCTGGGCATTGTTGCAGGTGAAGTTAGGATGATTGGCATATTTGATTAACAGTCAGATGGCAAATATAACATTTCTGATTGCACATGTCCCTACCCATAATTCACATTCTGTTGTAATTGTATGAATGAGAAAATAATATTCATGAAGTCTCAAGTCAGGAAAAGCACCTAAAATATTACTTAAGGTGATGGGGTGGGGGGAGCTACACTGCTCATGCCTTCAAAACTGGTTGGAACTGATTATCTCTCCTTCCCCTCTTTGGAGGATGCAAGGGACCACAAAAATAGAGGTGTCAATGGAAAATGGGGTGTTTCTAGGTGTTCTGGGAGAGACTTGGATTTTATCTCCCCTGCCAATGGCATCTGCCAGTCTTCACATTAGCCCTTTATGCTCTGGACCCCTACATCAGCCTGATGAATGCAGGAAGTTATTCCAATTTTATTTGTTAGCATTTGCTTTATGTCCTAAGTTATAGTTTATTTTGGAGAAAATTCCATGGGCTGCTATGAAGAAGTCATATTCTTCAGCTTTTGGGTGGAATATTCTGTAGATGACCTTAAATCCATTTGTTCTATAGTGTCATTTAATTCTGAAGTTCCCTTGTTGATTTATTTGCCTGGATGACTTATCTGTTGGTGAGAGTGGGGTATTAATGCTGCCTGTTATTGTTGTGTTTGGGTCTACTTGTGTTTTCATGTTCAACCATGTTTCCTTTATGGCTTCGCTAACATTTGGTCTGTATGTTTTTACAATTGCTATATCCTTCTGTGGATTGTTCTCTTTATCAAGATGAAGTAACTTTCTTTGTCTTTTCTGACTAATTTTAGTTTGAGGTCTGCTTTGTCAGTTATGAGGTCCTGATTTCTTTTCAGCTCCATTTGCATGGAAAAACTCTTTCCATCCTTCACTTTCAGTTTGTATGTGTCTTTGCCAGTGGGGTGCTTCTTGTAGGCAACAAATGGTTGAGTCTTGTTTTTTAATACAGTCAATCAATCTGTGTCTTCTGTTTGGAGAACTGAGACCATTAACATTCAGAATTACTATCAAAAGGTACATAGTGATTTGTGCCATTTTGTTGTTTTTGCAGTGTGTGATTCTTTTCTATTAGTCATCTATTTATTTGGTGCAATTTATTTTTTTCAAGTATTTGCATGGTTGCTTTTATTTTCCTATTCTGTGTGTGGGATTCCTTTAAGTATCTGCTACAGAGCTGGTTTGGTAGTCACAAATTGCTTTAGTTTTTGTTTATAATGGATGGGTTCTATTTGTTTAATTATGATAATAGCTTTTCTAGGTAGAGTAATCTAGGTTGGCAATTATTTTCTTTCAGGACTTGAAAATCATTGTTCCATGTCCTCCTTGCCTTTAAAGTTTCCCTTGAGAAATCTGTTGTTATTCCGATGGATTGGCCTTTATAAGTGACTTGTTTCTTCTCTCTTGCAGCTTTCATTATTTATCTTTGCTCTATATGCTTAATATCTTAACTATAATATGATGTAGGAAGGTTCTATCCTGATCTTGTTCATTTGGATTCTTAAAAGCCTCCTGAACCTGGATGACCATCTCTTTCTCAATATTTGGTAAATATTCTGTTATAGCACTATTGAATATGTTGCCTATGCCTTTAGCTTGCACTACTTCCCTTTCTTCTATGCCCTTGATTCATAGGTTGGGTCTTTAGTAGTGTCCTAGAGGTCTTGCATATTCCAATCATACTTCTTCATTCTTTTTTTATCTCCATCTGATTTAAAAAAATGCATCTACCTGGCCTTTAAGCCCTGATATCTGTCTTCAACTTTATCTAAGATTTTATTTGACTTGCAAAGCTTTTCATTTCCACAATTTCAATTTGATTTTTTTCTCAGGATTTCTATGTCTTTATTGAATTCTCCTTTAATATCTTATATTGTCTTATTTCATTCAGGTATTCATTTGTATTCTCTTAAAATTCACTTAGCTGTTTATTTGTATTCTCTTTCAATTAATTGAGGTGATTACAATGTCCTCTTTAGTTGCATTGATTATTCCTATCATTTTTTAGTTCAATATTGAGATTTCAACATCTTCCTATATTGTGTGATTTTTTTACTTTTCAAGGTGTCAGGGTGCCTATTTTTATATTTTCTGTGTTTCTGCACTGAGATTTGCTTACCTGAAGTCAAGTTGTTGGTTGAAGTTTTACTCACCTAAAGTCTTTCAGTTGAATTAGTCTTTATGTTCTCAGAGTTCTGGATAGTGGCAGGATTGATGGATATTTTATCATCAATGGCCTGAGGTCATAGCTCAGCAATAACAGATTCACAAATTCAAAACTACACCAGATATTTACATGAAGTAAAAGACCATTGGTAACATGATCTACATCCCTCAATAACATAATATGTGAATAACATAATATGTGTACACTATATAGTACACTAGGAAGTATATTATAGATATAGGATTTTAAAATTAAGTAATATATTAAGGGGATGAAGGAAGCAAAAATGAAGGAAGATGGAAAGAAGAGAGGTGAAGCATGTGGGGTGAAGGTAAACAAAACTATAGTGTTTTAAACTATACATAGCTTAATTATTGTGGAGAAAGGTGCTATAGTCATGTATTGTAAAAAGGATGGAAAATTTAAGAATAATAAGAAAGGAGGTAGAATAAACTACCAATGAACATTTTATAAAAGAGAAATAGAGAAATAAAAGTCTGTCTTCTTAAAGAGGAGAGTATATATCAGCTGGGCTCCATCAGTGCAGTAGATGTTCTCATCCAATCTCTGACCCTCTGCATTTTGTCTGTGATCCTCCTGTTGTGTTTACTCACATATCCTCTTTGGGCCTGAGATTGTCCAGGAATTTCCTCTGAATGCAGCCTGGATGTGGTGTTCCATGGCCAGTTTAGCCTCTGGACCAAGTGCAGTGGTTGGAGAGTGGCAAGGCAGGTTCTGTGGTGTAGCAACAATTCCTAGGGACTGGCTTCCTTGAAGCATGGGGCAGCTTTGTTCAACTGTAGGGGTTATGGTGACGGTGAGGCATATCCAGACATGTGAAATAGCAGTTGAGGTGGGGTTTATGGGGCTTCCAAGCACAGCTAATGGGTCAGAGAGCACTCTTTCAAGTGTGCCCACTCTTGAAATCCATGCCTTGCCCTGCACATGGTATCCAGTGGCAGCTTCAGATAGTTTGTAGCAAGCTTTTCCTTCTGGTTTGATGTTTTCTTTGCAGAGTGATGGTCCAATAGCTTTTGTCTCATATATATATATGCTTGGCTGGGTGGTGTATTTAGGTGTCATCCAGTCTCTGACCCTCTGCATTTTGTCTCACTTCTATGTCTGCCCTTTGTGCCCTGGACAGGGGACCAGGTGCTGGATATCTTCCACCTGACAGAAGCAAGGCGTGGCAGCTCATCTTTCACAGAAATGCACAGGCACTTGTATATACATATATATGGGGGGCTGGATGATAGGTTTAAGGCTGTTGCTGTTTAACTTTCTCTTATGCCTGCCCTTAACCCTGGCCAGGGGGCCCAGGAACTGGGAATCTTTTTCCCAACAGGAACAAGGCTTAGCAGCCTCTATTCAGCTTGTCAGCCCTCTGGTGGCTGGGGTAAGGCTTGTCTGCCTGTGCTTAACCCTTCCAGCTGCTATTTCCTTTGCAGTGTGTCATGTGCAGGTGGCTCTTGCCAACAATATGGGGAATTGATATGATCTAGGGATGGAGCATATCAGTTGCCACTTCCACAGGAATGCCCTGGGCTCCACCTGAGCAATATTTTGTTTCTTTTATACATCTAAACTTCAATATTTTAATTTTCTCTAGCCATTAGCTATCTAGTCTTTTAGTGGTGCCCTCCCTTGCCTTGTTAGCTTGCCCACCTTTCCTTATAGCCACATAACTCAAATTTTATTTCTGGTTCGTGGAGAAACAGGTATGTGGTGGGTTTCTGCAATCCAACATCTTGAAAGTCTCCTATGTGACATTTAAATGTTCAAGTTGTACAACTATGTGACAGACTATATGACAACTATATCCCAGTGGTCAGGGGATAGTTAACAGGAAGAAGGCAAGTATGATCATAAAAAAAACATGGCATCCTTGGGGTCATGGAACTGTTCAGAGTCTTGATAAAGTATTATAGAATTTAACACATACACACACAAGTATAAATAAAACTGGGGAATTATGAATATGTTTGGTGGATTTTTATCAATATTCATATCCTGGTTGTGATATTATACTATGGTTTCCAAAATATCACTATTGAGGAAAATTGAGGAAGTGTTCATAGGATCTTTCTCTACTATTTCTAACAATTGTGTGTGAATCTACAATCTGGTCAATAAAAATTTCAATATGTAATTCCTGAGTCATATGGAGACCTGCAATTGTATAATTGGACCCTAGAAAAATTAAAATTTATGTTTGTACAAAAACCTACATATTAATACCATAGAAACCATTATTTATAAACTGGACACAATGACTCAATCCTGTAATCCTAGTTACTTGGGAAGTGATCAGGAGATCATGGTTCAAAGCCAGCCTGGGCAAAAAGTTCATGAGACTCCATCTCAACCAATAAAAGCTGGATGTGGTGGTATACACCTGTCATCCCAGATATTCATGGAGGACAAATAGGAGGATCATGGTCCAGGTGAGCCTGAGCATAAATACAAGACCTTATTTGAAAAATAACTAAAAACAAAAAGGACTGATGAAGTAGCTCAAGAGGTAGAGTGCTTGCTTAGTAAGTGTGAGGCCCTAAGTTCAGATTTTAGTACCACAAAAAAGAAAAAGAAAATATTATTTTTAATAGTAAAAACTGGAAACAATCCAGATATCTTTCAATGTGGGAATGGATAAAGAAACTATGATGCATTCACACCTTGGAAGATAACCGAACAATTTAAAGGAATTACTGATACATGTAGTAACTTAGATGGATCTTAAGGGAATTGTGCTGAGTGGGAAAAAAGATAAAAAAATCCCAAAAAGTCAAATACCATATGATTCCATTCATAACATTCTCAAAATGACCAAATTATTGACATGGAGAACAGATTAATGCCTGCAAGGATTTAAGGACAAGATTTGGGTAGGAATAACAGTGGATGTTATTGCAAAATGATCAAGGTGTTTGTGGTGATGAAATACGCTATATTGTTTACTGTGGAAGTGTACACATGAACCTATGTGTATCATTCATGCACAATAAAATTGTACAGAAAACACACATTTACACAAGTACAAATAAAATGTAAGAAATGTCAATAAGATGAGTGACTTGCATCTACATTAATATACTGATTATGATACTGTACTGTGGGTTTTTAAAGTTTACAATTTGACAGAGTATATAAATGTCACATGTAACTTCTTTGTATGATTTTTAAAAACTGTATGTGACTTTACAATTATCTTAGAATAAAATTTCAAAACATAAGCCTTTAAAAAGATGAAGCTTATCTGCATGTTATGTATTTGCCTCCTGTAGTAAAGACCAACCCTCTTAAAGATGACAAACTCTAGCACAAAACAATGTTTAATTCACAAGAAAACATCTGTTTTTTGTTGATTACTATTTTAATTTTTGAAAGGTTATACATTTTACATAGCTTTCCATCAGAACAAATAACATTTTAAATTGAGTAAAGCCAGAAATTGTTCCAAGGGAACAATACTGTCTCAGTAAATAATTTGACTTAATCCCAGACAAGAATTCCTGCGATGTCTACTTCACATTATGGGTACTTTAGAGTAAGCTTGAAGTCCAATTTTCTTGTCTTCAGGTTGCATTTGGGGTTCAATGTCAATTGCTGGTTGTATTCTGGCCCTAAATGGCATCTTGCCCTGTGATGGGATTATCCTGGATTGAGATTGATTTGGGGTGCTTTTAGCCTCAAAAGCAGCAGCTATAGGTGCATCTGTAACCATTTTAGAGGGAGTTGAGGATTCACCCATATAAGCTACTGGTAGGATCTGGAGTCTATCCATATCAGCTTTAGGACTAGTTGGAGATTTTATGAGACCAGTCGCAGATTGACCCTGTGGCTTCATAACATAATATTCAGAAGAGAAACTCCAGGGCTCAATTGTACTAGTTGGTAGAGGAACCCATGTGCTATCAGCAAGGTATGTCTGTAAAGGTTCCTCTTTATCTGCTACTACAGAATCCCAGGAATCATCTGTTGTCTTAAAGGTTTCATCTGAAGTAAAGGATTTCCAGGGTCCCTCTGTATTAGCTGAAGGAGAACTTTGTGATGTGCTAATTGTAGAAATAGTGGGTTGATTCCAAGGTCCCCCTGTATTGGCCTTCAAGGAATCCAGGTACTCACCTATATTAACAGTGGTTTCTGTCTGAGATATACCTGTACTACGTTGAGCCCAAGATGCAAGTGTTCTAGTGCCATAGAAATTATGGGGCTCTACTACATCACCTCTTAATGGAGTCCATTGTTTGATTATATCAGCCATGAACTGGTCCCAAGATTCATCTGAATTACTCTCTTGAAAACTCAAAGGTTTAAATATATCAGCCTTTGAAGAATCATGTGTGTTAGAAATAACTTGATCTTTTGAAAATACTACAGAATCCCTTGGATGATTCGTATTAGGTGAAGGGGTGGCCTGATGATGTTCAAATAAATTAAATCTATGACTTTCTGGAAATTCAGCAGCAGAGGAAGTCAATATTTGCTCAACTAGAAACTTGTTATCTTGGGGGGTCTGACTTTTTACAAGGGGAAACTTATGACTATCAGTGAAAGCATCTGCATCATTAAAAGTAAACCTTAGTGGAGAAATTTGGAAATGTTTGCTTTTTGGAGAAATGCCTCCATTTCCTCCTAAAGAGTCCTCATATGAGGCCATGGTTGGGCAGTATTTATGGCCATGACTGCTTTGGGAAACCTGCTTACTCTCTATCCTGCAATTTAAGGATGAAACAGGATTCGGTAGCCTCTTGGATGCTTTGACAAGCCGTTTCATCCAGGCAAGGTAGGGAGCTGTCCTGATGATGACTGTGGGATAATTACATATCCTTGAGGTCTTATGTACCAGGCCCACCAGTTCCCAGTGGTTCTTTAGAAGACATAGTACAGGACTGGATTGCTGTACCTGAATAGGAAAACCAAGAAATTATATGTATTATATATATAATGATAAAGTACATAAGCACTTTATTATCCATGCAGTGTACTATGCATACAGTTCATATGATATGCTGTTTGAGGAACAGAAAAAAATGATGTCTATTGTCAAGGAGCTCCAAAAACATAACAGTTTATGGCAGGGGCATACATAATTGAATCACAGAATAATAGATAACAAGTGTTAGGGCTAATTATAAATTTTCAGACTTCCACAACTAACTGCTTTATCAACACTGAACTTGGATGCTTAAGAATTATCTCAAACATAATATTAAAAGAGAAAAACAGAACCCATGATTTTCATACAAAATCTTCTCTATAGGTTGTTCTTCTGCTAATGTGACTCCTCCCTTCCAAAGGTTTAGGTTAAAAAAAAATCAAAGTCATTCTTAATAGTTCTCCTTCCTCTGTTACCAAGCCATCAAGAAATATTGTCTCTGATACCATAAATAATTTTTCCAGAAAATATTTTTAATGATTAAATATTTTCTCCATCCAAGTCTGTAGCTGTTATTGCTAGAACACATGGTATCTTTATAAAAAGGCACAATTCTTGCTCCCCTTAAGCCTAATCTTAAAATAGCATCTAGAATTTTCCTATTAAAGTATAAGACAGAACATTACATCTTTCTGCTCAAAACTTTCCAGTGGCTTTCAACCTGAATGAGATTAAAAGATTAGTTCTTACAATAACTTAAAAGGCCCTCCAAGACCTAATCCCTTGTTACCTCCTTGATCTCATGTACTGCTCTTGCATTGTCCAGTGAACTACAGCCACCTAGCCTCCTTCCTGTTATTTAAATACACCAGACATATTACTATCTCAAAATCTTTGTGTTGACTTTTCTTCTTCTTGTAACACTGTTCTCCTAATAGTCACAGATGCTTTCATTTTACTTCCTCTACAACTCCATTCAAATGTTCTTTGCAGTGTCTTTCCTGATCACCTGTTCCTATTGAATGAGGTTGTATCCAGACAGAATTCCTGCCAATGTCTATTTTATGTTTCAAGTACTTTAGATTGAGTTTGGAGCACAGTTGTTTCAAATTCAGGTTACAAACAGAATTCAAGGTCACAGTAAACTCTGCCCTATGCTCATTATTCTGATGTATTCTATTTAGTCTTTATCAGTCCTTGCCTTATTAGTGCTTATTTTTATCACCATTCAAAAATACATAAACTCTATAAGAATATGAGCTTCCCTATCCTTATAGCTATTACTCTAGTCAGATTAGATCATTATGTAAGATTGGAAAGTACATAAGGCTCTCTACTCTAAATTATAGCATCACATTCCTTCAACAGGCCTTCCCTTTTAGGCAATTTTTCACACCAGCCATCAGAGTGAACCCTAAAATATAAAATTTTTCATGTCTATTCTCTTGTCAAAATCCTTCCATGGCCCCCCATTCCCTAAATAATATAGTTTGTGTGTAGTAATAAAAAATAATACCTTTATAATCTGTCCTATGATTATTCATCTCTTATACATATCTCCCAAATCATACTCAGGTTAGCATTTCTTCCATACTCAAGGTATTTTTAGAGTTCTCAGACATGTCTTACTCTGCTCCCTTTGATCAGAACACCATCACTTCATTTATACTCCTTATTCCATTTAGTAAATTGCTACTTGTCTTTTAGTACTAGTTCAAATACTAATTTCAGCACATTTTAAAGTAACCTCTTCTTTGACGCTCAGTACTAACTGCACACTGTTCAGATATCTGTCATAGTGCATACAATATTTTATTGTATTTATCTTACTGAACTGCATTTCTCTATTCCCTCTACAAGAGGTGGATTTCTGAGTCTTAGGACCATGGATGGTTTCTCTAATATCCTCCTCACATTGTAAGGCCTTTGATGACTGTGGCCAGTCTGGTTCCTTTATCTCCCCTATCAGTGATTCTGGGGACTGGTTCCAAATCTGTTTCTTTTCTATCTCACCAAGTAAACTTCGTAGTCCCTTTAAGTGTTTGTTCCACATCCTTTTTCAATAGCATATCTCTAGAGATTAGTACAAGGCCTGATATCCAGTATATGTCTACAGAAATATATTGATATTCATTCCATGAGCTACTATGAGCTACTACTTCTTTAATTTTGCATTTGCTGTTTCCTCTGACTGTATTTGAATATTGTTCCATTCATGCTTATTTATTCTTTGTCTCAAGACCTATAAAGATATCATAATGAAACCCACTAAAAACTGTTTGAAAGGAGGAGAGAGGAGAGACAAGAGTTAACAAAGAGTAATATAGATGGGGTGAATTTGGTCAAAGCACATTACATGCATGTATGTAAATATCACAATGAAACCCCTTTGTACAATTAATTTATGCTATTAAATTGCTTTTATTTTCATCTTTTTTTTTGGTGGTACTAGGGTTTAAACTCAAGACCTTCTGCTTGCTAGGCAGGTGCTCTCCCACTTGAACCATGCCCCTAGCCCCTAGATTGTTTTTTATAAGTTAATTAAAATAAGAAAAAAAAGACTTAGCTCTCAAGGAGTAGCATATCCTTCAGCAATTCAGTCAATGATCTTCTCAGTTTAAGATAAAGTTTCCCTTAAAGTCTTTCAATATTATTTGTGTGCATGCTTTTAGTTGCCGAGGACACATTAATGTCCATATTACCTTTGCCATACAGGTACATAACAATTTTCCTGTACAGGACTTTATTTTCCATATCCTCTCAGTGTGTCAATACTGAGCTGAATTGCATTTGTGTCTTTTAAACCTCTCCACACTTAAGTTTATTCATTATAGCACTCACAAAGAGGCTATAAGAAAATTAGAAACAGAAACATTCAAACCATTTTCATGTCAATTATTTTTCTATATTTTCCTATTGGTTTCAAAGGCATTCCCTGTGGTAAAATATATGCCTTCAACTATCCAATGAAATTTCCCAGATTCATATATTTGTGCCAAAGAACAAAATTCCCTATGACTTATTATCTAGTCTGCACATTTATGTAATTCTACATTTTTACATTTCCTTCCCATTTTTTATATTGCCTTGGTGCATAAGTACCCAGCAGTCTTTCCGTGGTTGGCTCTGGATACACAATCCCTCATTCTTCTCTAGTTGGGAATATTGATGGTGGCACACTTGAAGATCCAGCAGCTTCACTGATATCTTATTCACTCTGGCAGTTCTAAACTCCTTGTTACCTGAGGGGATGGATGATGGATGATAATGAGACCCAGATCACCCAATCTCTGGGCTTAGTTTGGCATCACTCTCTCAATTCAATCAAATGGTCTTCCCAATACATTCTTCCCTTTCCTCCCCTTTTTCCTCCCTCCATTCAAACCATGTATTAATTCCATGTGCTTTCTGAACCTCCCACACCTTTCTTAACCTGGGAATAAAAAGAGTTCTGTACTGAAAGTTGAAAGATGTAAACTCAAGCATATCCCTTTTCTTCCTTATGCTTTAGTTTATTCTCCAATGAACTGAGATGCTATGGGCTTAAGGATCTCCAACATTTCCTCCAGATTCTTGTCTTATGTCACAGAAGCTTAATTTCTTTATAAAACTAATCATTAGAGTTAAACTTACAAAATCATGCAGCTTAACTCCTTTTACTTACTCTGATATTGATGCACCTGGCAGATTCTGTATTGGCACCTAGAACAACTCCTCAAGGATACATTAGGATCTTGTGATAGTGTTATATCTTCATCCCAGACAGGCTTTTGAAGAAGAAGCAGGCCAATATCTGCTTTGACTGG
Source organism: Castor canadensis (assembly GCF_047511655.1). Classification (NCBI taxonomy): domain Eukaryota; kingdom Metazoa; phylum Chordata; class Mammalia; order Rodentia; family Castoridae; genus Castor; species Castor canadensis. The sequence goes on from NW_027395400.1 coordinate 54,367, forward strand.
ATCAAGTCCACCTTGAGAATCAAACTTGGGATAGAGGCAGATATTTTGTCCATGGAGGATGTTTTCTATGTCATAAAGTCCTGAAATTTCCAGGTTTGACAGTTCCCTAAAGAAAGGGAAAGATATGCAACAACAACATTAATGCTAATAAAATAGAAATTATTCATTACACTTCATTATGGAGCACATTGTTTGACAGCATGTTGAAGTTATAAAATGACCCAGTTGCCTTTATTTGGCAACATGAGATTATCTTAATTCCAAAATCTAGTATTAAATAAATTGTGAAGTGTGCCATATTGTGAAAATATTAACTCATGTATAATCCTAGTAGGTGGCAATATGCAATTTTGAGAAGAAAGATTATTAAAAATTTTGGGAAGACAGAGAAAGGAGGGCTTTTATTCAGTTTCAAACACTATACAGTATAGATTGGAGAATGGACAGCTATTCCAGAATCAACATCATGAATAACTGAATTACAGAGATAGCTGTAGAGAATGAAGGTGAAGAACTGAAAGACATTAGAAAGGAAGAAATCAGCAGGATTTTGCAACTGTCTAGATGTAAAATTAAATAATAATAGACAAATTCTGGTTTAAAACCTTAGCAATAAAAAGGATGATATTGCCACTACCAAGTTAGAAAAGCTTGTGTTTCTTGTTATAGTTGTGATAAAATCCATTCTCTTCAGATTGCAGAGTTCTTCCTTTATCTTTGATCAAATATGCTATAACCTCCACTAGGACTAACAAGTCTTCAAGAATAGAGATTTTATTTTTCAGCCGTGACTCTACAGACTTAGTTTTGAGTCTGACAAAGGTGGATACTCCATATGTTTTTCAAAAAAATGAACAAGGGAAGGAAGGAAGACAGAGAAGAATGAAATGTGGGAAGAGGGAAAAGAGGTTGAGTAGAAAATAGCAACAAGCCCATTACCTGATTTTAGTACCAGAAAGGGATCCTTATCAATATCTTCCTCATTTTTTTTCTCTGAAAGTATCCACTAGTTGGGATCCTGAAAGGAAAACTCACCTAACCCTTACCCAAGCCCCAAATATATTGATGTTTTTCCCCTACTCACGTTTTCTTCAGACAATTAGCTGTAGAGAGGATCCACCATCCACTCAAGACAATTCCCTGACAGTTTCCAGACAAAGAAACCAGCCATGGTATTTCAATTGTGGTCTCCCATGGTGGTGTGTTTGGGAGCAATGAACTCGACTGCAGCATCTCTCTCGGATCTTGGGCCACTGAAAAAAGTATGATAGAGATGGGACAGGATTAAGGTACCATGAAGAGAGAGATGATGGGGGTGAGGTGAACCTAACCAATGTACAATGTAAGCATATGCAGAAATGTCACAATGAATCCACCCTGTACAACTAATGTATGATAATAAAAATGCTTTGAAAAAAGATACCATGGAAATCAATCTCTTCTTTCAATGTTTATGAGCTTTCTGGTTTTAGAGTTAACCTACTCAATTTGAAAGACCTTGGCTAGAAAGTTTCAGTTACTTACTCAGTGTGGCCTAACTTCCACCACCTGTGTGATTACTTATGTGAAGTGAGTGTGAGCGTGGTATTTCTACCATGATCACAACCTGATTCTATGGTTCCTTTCTTATTTCTTGAGCATTTATTAAAGAAAATCTAGAGTTAGCTTAAGGGATATTCCATAATGTTAGCATAATCAGATATTCCTTCTGATTTAGGGAGATAAAATGAGCAGGGAGAAAGTAGAGGGAGGGAAAGCATAGAGGAAGGACTTGGAAAGGGGAACAGAAAGTGTAAAAGCTGAAGGAAAAGAGAATAGGGTGATGTACTGGAGAAGGAAGGATGAAATAGTTTAGAAAGGAATAGGAAGTAAAATAGGGGAAAGACAAGGAACAGGAGGTTCCTTTGGACATTCAAAGAAAACAGAAAGAGATATGTATGTCCAAGTATGACTTACCAACACAGCAGTAAGGAACCAAATACAACACACTGTAGAGCCAAAGTAGAGCCTTCATGTTGGCTCAAATGCGAAGAGATGTGTTGTAGAGCTCCTGGGGCAACAGTGGCTCTAGTATTCAAGAGGCAGAGTTCATAGGTTATAGAATGTCTGACATCATAAAATCTACTGTGAGGTCACTTCCCTTCTTTTGTCATAACCTTAGGGCTGCTTTAGGTGGGGAATTAGGGACAGCAACATAGTTTAAAATCAAACAGTATAATCTCTAAGTCTTCAACATTTTCATTATGGGCAGAAGAGCTCTCCTCTCTATTACATGATTACCAGACCATCAGTATCTGTGTCCCACCAATCCTATTGCCTCATTGTATAACCAAATACTTTCTAATATTATGAGAAGAGGAGAGCTTATGTTTGCCCCAGTCTGTTGTGAGAAACTCTTCTCTCCATTACATGGTTACCAGAACATCAGTATCTTTGTGTTTCTCCAGTCCTATTGCCTCGTTGTATAACCAAGTATTTTCTATAGCTGCTTTTCCCTTCTCTCTTTCAAATTTCTTTGATGGTTTACATATCACATACCTCAAAGACCTTGGCCACATACACTCACTGTTTTATTATCTGGTAAGTGTTGGGGGAAGAGCATTGACTTTTATTGTCACAAGTTCTGAAGAACTTCCTCAGTAAGATCCAGTTCTGACAATTCTTATATTGTGGGATATTACTCAGCAATAAAAAAGAACTATAGATATATTTAACAACTTTAATTACTCACAATGTGTTGATGTTAAGTGAAAATACAAATCTCAAATGACTATACAGTATATGGTTCCATTTACATAATATTCTTGAAAAAATTATAGAGATAAAGAACAAATTAGCAGTTGCCATGATTTAGAAAAGGGGTGTCAAAGAAGAGGGGCATTTCTATGAAAAAGCAATCATGAGGGAAATATGTAGTGATGAATCAGTTCTGTTTTGGTTGTCATGGTAGCTATAATAATCTATATATGTGATAAAAATTACATAGAAACAAGTGAGTACATATAAAACTGGTGATAGCTGAATACATATGGAGTACACCAATGTCAATTGACTCATTGGATGTTGTGCTATAGTTATGCAAGATTCTATCATTAGAGGAGACTAGGTGAAGTTTGTGTAAGACTTTCCTGTTAATTTTTTTGCCAGTTCCCATGAATGTAAAATTATTTCAAAACTTAAAAAATCATTTGGGTATTGTTTTTGTGTATATGTGCTTCTACAATGAAATACAACAGAGTGAGTAATTTATAAAGAACAGATATTTATTTCTCACACTTCTGGAAGCTCAAAGTTCAGCATCAAGTTGATGGTAAGTTCAATGTCTGGTGAAGGCCCATTGCTCATAGATGGCACTGTCTAGCTGTCCCCACATGGCAGAAAAGAGGAAAGGACAATAGAGGGATAGATGCTGTGTACTCACATGGAAAAAGAGTGAAGAGAGAGTACTCTCTTTAGCCTCTATCCTTTAAAAAAAATAAGCTGTTAATCTCATTTTTTAGGGCAGAGTCCTCTTGACTTAATTATCTCTCTAAGGCCACATTTCTTAATACTGTTGCATTGGAGGTTAATTTTCAACATGAATTTTGGAGGGGATACCATCATTCGAATAATAGTATTGCACCTTTGACCTTCTCCCCCAATTTATGTCCTTCTCACATACAAAATATATTCATCCCATCCTAATATCTCTAAAAGGTTTTAACTTGTTCCAGGGTTAGTATTATCATTTAACTCCAAAGTCCCATGTAAATATCTAAATCAGACAGAAATGAAATTCAAAGTATGACTCATCTTGATGCAAATTCTCTGTTCATCTGTAAGGACATGAAATCAAATAATTTATGTGCTTCCAAAATACAATGGTATAACATGCATTGGATATATATTTCTACTTCAAAAAGGAGTAATAGAAAGGAAGAAAGTCTTGAGAATAATCTTCCTTGACTCCACAACTTATTGCTCCAGGAGGCCCCAACCCCACAGCTTTTCTGGGAAAAGCATATGCCCCAGCTGTCACAGGTTGGATTCTTATGCCTGTAGCTTTCCCAGGCTTTAAGTTGCACACTTGTGGCTCTAGAGTTCTGGGGTCTAAACTCCTTATCAAAAGGTTGCTTGGCCACATCCTTGATTTTCCCTCCTAAACACATTTAATTTTATTCTTTACATGGCTAGGCTAAGAATTTTACAAATCTTTGCATTCTGTTTCCCTTTTGGTTATAAATTCCATTTAAGTCGTTTCTCTCCTTTTGCAAGCAATATTACAGGGGCTGACATTGCTATCGTTTGGATCTGGACTGTTCCCTAAAAGATTATGTGTTCAAATCTTGGCCCTTAGACCATGGTGCTATTGGGTGTTGGTGGAGCTTTTGTGGAGCCTACTGGGGTGGGGAGCTCTAGTCATTGGGAGCACGGCCTTGAAAATGATAAAGGGATGCCAGCCTCTCATCTTCCTCTCTATCCTGTCTCCTGGCCATAAGTTGAGCAGCTTTGCTCCACTGTGTATCCCCTGCTATGATGTGCTGCTTTGCCACCGGCCCAAAAGCAACAAATTGAGGATGGACTGGAATCTTCAAAATAGTGAGCCATAATAAGCCTTTCTCTTTATGAATTGATTATAACAGATATTTTGTTGCCATAATGGAAAGCTAACACTAACACAATTCAGCAAAGTTCTTTGCTACTTTGTAGCAAGAAGGGCCTTTTCTCAAGTTTCTTTTTCTTTTTTAAATTTATTTATATTTGCTTACATTGTTTGGGCCATTTCTTCCCCCTGCCCTCTGCTCCCTCCCCCGCCCCCTTCAAGTTTCTCATAAGACATCCCTCATTTCTATCTAAGACCGCATCACAATAGCTTTTACTATCCATATTTCTGCCAACTTTCTGTTCTTAACCAACCAGGTAGTTTGCAAGACAGGCTTTCTCTATAGGTCTCCTCTTCTGAGCCCTCACCATAATTGCTCTTAATATTCCATTTATGGCAATCTAGACTTCTATTAAGCATTCATTTCAAAAGTATTCCATCCTCTATCCATTAATTATTTCAAAACCTGATTTCATATTTTAGGTGTTTATTATAGCAACACAAATCTTCTCTGGTAACATTTTCTGTTTTAGTCTGTTCAAGATTCTATAACAAAATATTTGTAATTATAAAAAACAGAAATTTATAAGGATGGCATATCTAAAATCAACTTGCTGGCAGGTTTGTGTCTGGTAAAGTCTTGTTCCTCATTGATGGCATTGTCTAGGTGTTCTTTCATGGAGGAAGAGATAAAAGAACAAAAGAAGATAAATGTTGTGTCCTCACATAGCAAAAGAATAAAGAGCAACAGAGTTCTCCCTTCAACCTTGAGAGCTTTTATGATCCCATTTAAGAGTGGAGCATTAAAGACTTAATTATCTCTTAAAGGCCACACTTCTCAATACTACTTCATTGAGGATTAAGTTTCAACATGGATTTTGCAGAGGACACCACTGAAACCAAAGGAAAACCTGAATAAATGGTCTAGACTTAACTTGCTGTACTAGCTTTTAGATGACTTTAAAAATCACCAATTATAGAGATCACATAGCTAAGCAATATGTGATTTGTCTCTTGCTAGCTTTGCTGTAGATATTATGGGTTATAATTATAATGTTAGCCTAAGTTTCTTTTCAGGAACATAGATACCACATTTGTCTATCTCAGACCACTTGAAACCACTGACCCTTCACTTGGGCCTGCAAAAGTGTCTGATGGGTGATTTATTTGATATCAAACTTCACATCATGATAATGTATTAAACATATGTTCTATGAAGAGCTATGAAGATTGATTATGGAAGCACAGATCAGTGACTAATTAGCTTTTCTTTATCTTCAATCTCCTTTCCCCATGCCTTGGACCATCTCATTTCTTTATCCCACAAATATCCCAAATTTTGTACCCTGGCAGGAAGATTTGAAACTTGCTGTCTCATTTCCTCACTTGGCTGCCTCATGAACAAACTCTTTCTCTCTTATGAAACTCATCATTTCATTGATTGGCATACTACACAATAGCCAAAATGGGCTTGGATTGGTGACACCATTGTCCATGTCATAGGAGGCTTAACCATATGGATCTTTTTCTGGGAGATTTATTCTGTTGTATTGATCTATGTAACTATTCTTGTGCCAATGCAACATGATTTTGATGCTGTAGGGATACAGGTGGTACAGTGAAAAAAAGTGTGAACTTTTTTTTCTTCAAAGTTGTTTTAACTATCCTAGGGCTTTCTGACTTAATTTTGGAAATAAGCTAATATATGTCTACAAAATATTCTTCATGAATTTTGATAGTAATTTTATTAAACTTATAGATAATTTTGACTGAATTAACATCTTTACAACATTGAACCTTCTAATCTATAGATAAGAGTGTCTCTCCATTTATTTAGATCATTTTAATTTGTTCTCTCAGAGTTTGACAAATTTAACATAGTGATTCTATGCATGTGTTTTCTCTCATATGTAGAATTTAGATTTTTTAACTGGTTAACAGTCTGCAAAAAACTGAAACTGGATTCATGTTTATCACCCTATATCAATATTAGCTCAAAATGGATCAAGGATCTTAATATCAGACCACAAACTCTAAAGTTGATACAGGAAAGAGTAGGAAATACTGTGGAGTTAGTAGGTATAGGCAAGAAATTTCTCAATGGAACCCCAGCAGCACAGCAACTAAGAGATAGCATAGATAAATGGGACCTCATAAAACTAAAAAGCTTCTGTTCAACAAAAGAAATGGTCTCTAAACTGAAGAGAACACCCACAGAGTGGGAGAAAATATTTGCCAGCTACACATCAGACAAAGGACTGATAACCAGAATATATAGAGAACTCAAAAAACTGAATTCTCCCAAAATTAATGAACCAATAAAGAAATGGGCAAGTGAACTTAACAGAACCTTCTCAATAGAAGAAATTCAAATGGCCAAAAACACATGAAAAAATGCTCACCATCCCTAGCAGTAAAGGAAATGCAAATTAAAACCACACTAAGATTCCACCTCACCCCTGTTAGAATAGCCATCATTAGCAACACTACCAACAACAGGTGTTGGTGAGGATGCGGGGAAAAAGGAACCCTCTTACACTGTTGGTGGGAATGTAAACTAGTACAACCACTCTGGAAAAAAGTTTGGAGGCTACTTAAAAATCTAAACATAGATCTACCATATGATCCAGCAATACCACTCTTGGGGATATACCCCAAAAATGTGATTCAGGTTACTCCAGAGGCACCTGCACACCCATGTTTATTGCAGCACTATTCACAGTAGCTAAGTTATGGAAATAGCCAAGATGCCCCACTACTGACGAATGGATTAAGAAAATGTGGTATTTACACACAATGGAATTTTATGCAGCCACGAAGAAGAACGAAATGTTATCATTCGCTGGTAAATGGATGGAATTGGAGAACATCATTCTGAGTGAGGTTAGCCTGGCCCAAAAGACCAAAAATCATATGTTCTCCCTCATATGCAGACATTAGATCAAGGGCAAACATAATAAGGGGATCACGTGATAAAGCAAGAGCACACAAGGGAGGTATGAGGATAGGTAAGAGACCTAAAAAACTAGATAGCATTTGTTGCCCTCAACACAGAGAAACTAATGCAGATACTTTAAAGCGACTGAGGCCAATAGGAGAAGAGGACCAGGAACTAGAGAAAAGATTAGTTAGAGAAGAATTAACTTAGAAGGTAACACACATGTACAGGAAAGCAATGCGAGTCAACACCCTGTATATCTATCCTTATCTCAACTAGCAAAAACCCTTGGTCCTTCCTATTACTGCTTATACTCTCTCTTCAACAAAATTAGAGATAAGGGCAAAATAATTTCTGCCTGGTAGCAAGGGGTTGGGGGGGTAAGGGAGGGGATGGGGGAAGGGGGGAGAAATGACCCAAACATATGAATAAAATTTTTAAAAAATTTTAGATTTTTTAAAAGACATGAAAGTAGAAGGGGGACTTTTTGTAAGGAAGGGAGATCAGCAACAGGAGGCAGGAGGACAAGAGAGGGTGATGGGAGGTGAATATGATCAAAACACATAGTATATATATATGAAATGTCATAATGAGATCCATTGTTTTGTATAATCAATTAAAATTAAATTATAACAAAGATCCCATGCATGTATTGTCATAGTTGAACATATGTATTTTTCCAATCAATTTTATTACATTTTTAATTTGGCTTTCACATGTTTGTTTCTCATACATTGAAATACAATCAATTGGTTTTAAATTCATTGATAATTTTTGTGTAATCTTTTATGTTGCAGCATTAATGAACTGTTTATTACTTCTATGGTTTTTAGATTACTTGGAATTGTTTATATAGACAATCATGTCATCTGCAAATAGGGACAGTTTTACTTCTTCTTTTCAAATATTAATGCCTTTTCTGTATTTTCTTGCCTTATTGTTGTTACCTCACTGGGTAGTACTTCCAGTAAAATATTGAATGAGGGTGAAAGATATACTTGTCTTGTTCTTGGTCTTAGAGCAAAAGGATCCAATCTTTCATTTAATAGATTTTTACATGTAGGTCACTTGCAAATATTCTTCATTAAATTGAAGGAGTTAGCCTATAATGTCAATTGACTGAGTTTTTTTTTATCATGGATGAGCATTAGCTTCATCAAGTGATTTTTTATATCTTCATGTTATTGAATTGTTATGTGAATACACTATTATCAGAGAACATACTTTGTCATTTTAGTTCTTCTTAATTTGCTGGGACTTGATTTATATGCGATAAAAGTTTCATGGGTGCTTGTTGTTGGTAGGTGGTGCATGACTCAATTTTGATAAGTTGTGCATGTCAATGAAATTATCCATCTCTAGGTTATTGAATTGGTAAGTATATAATTGATAATAATATTTTGTGTTCCCATGTATTTCTGTAGTATCAGTTGTAGTGTCTCCTTTTTCATCTCTGATTTCATTTAAGACTTCACTCTTCTTAGTCTAAAAATGTGTCTACTTTGTTGACAACTCTTTGTCATATTGACCTTTTCTGTCATTTTTCTACTTTCGTTACATATATTTCTTACCTGATATTTATTATTTACTTCATTCTACTAATTTGGGGCTGAACATTTTCTTGTTATTCTATTTCCTTGAGGTGCAACATTAAGTTGGTTATTTGAGATTTTTCTTCTTTTTGATATAAGATGTTATTGCTATAAATGTCCTGTGATATATTGTTTCTATTTTTGTTTGTCTCAAGAAATTTTTAAATTTCCCTTTCAATTAATTTCATTTACCCATTGGTTATTTAAAGGTATGTTTTTAAAATTGAATTTCCGTGTGTTTGTAAACTTTACTTTTGTTAATTATTTCTACTTTTGTACCATTGTGGTAAGAAAGGATACTTGATATGATTTCAATTTCTTCTTAAATTTTTTAAGACTTGTTTTGTGGCCTTAACATATGACTTATCCTAGAGAATGTTCCATGTGTATTTGAGAAAAATGTGTATTCAGCAATTGTTGAATGGAATCTTCCTCAGGTGTGTAGGTTCATTTTGTCTAGAGTATAGTTTAACTCTGATGTTTCCTTATTGGTTTTCTATCTGGAAGCTCTGCCGATTACTAAAAAAGTATGCTGTTGAAGTGCCCTACTGCAGTCTACCTCTCCCTTCAGATCTAGCAATATTAGTTTTACATGTTTAAATTGCTCCAAAGTTGTGTGCATCTATATTTAAAATTGTTATATCCTCTGCTGAGTTGGCCCTTTTTTATATAATAAACTTATTTTTTTCATTTTATAGATTTGATTTAAAAATCTACTTTATCTAAGTATTGTTACTCCTGTTGTTTTTGTTTCCATTTGCATGGGATATAATTTTTCATCTTCAGTCTATGTGTGAAACTGACATGAGTGTCTTAAAGGTGGTATATAGTTGAACATGCCTTTTTATCCATTCAGCCACTTCATGTCTTTTGATTAGATAAAGAATTACTGGTGGCAATTTGTAAATTATTTTCACATTTTTAAAACAGATTGTTTATTTCTTTCCTCCATTCCTATGTGTTACTTTGTGTTTGAGGTAATTTTCCTTAGTGGTAGATTTTGATTCCTTACTTTTTACTTTTTGTGCTTCACTATGGGTTTTTGCTTGGTGTTACTATGAGGCTTGAAAAAGAATCATATATTTATAACATTATTTTAAGCTGATAAATTTAATTGCAAATATCTTTATAATTTTATTCTACTTCTCCCATTTTGAAATTTGGGGGGGAGGAGGAGCTGGAGATTGAACCCAGTGCTTTGTGTATGCCAAATATGTGCTCTACCACTGAGCTACATCCTCAACCCCCATTCTGATTTTTAATGTCCAAATTTGTACTTTTTATGTTGCATACCTCTTAACAAATTATTGCCCTTATCATTTTTAATAGTTTGCCTTTTAACTTTCATATAAGTGATTTATTCACAAGCATTATAGTATTAAAATATTCTACATTTGATTATGTACATACTTTTATCAGTAAGTTCTATACTTTCAGATGTTTTCATGTTACTCAATACCATCCCTTTTCAGTTTGAAGAACTTCCTCAAGCATTTCTCTTAGAACAGGTCTGGCAGTAATAAACTCACTCAACATTTGTTTGGATAAGAGTTTATCTCTTCATTGATGAACAACAACTTAGATGGGTATAGTGTTTACTTGGTTTGTACTTGTTTTCTTTTGGTACTTTAAATACATCATTCCACACTCTTCTGGTCATAAGGTGTCTGCTGCTAGGCATATTGAAGTTCCTGATATGTCATTTGCTCCTTTTCTTTTGCTACCTTCAGGATCTTTTCTTTGTCCTTAACTTTTGACAATTTGATATAATGCCTTTGCTGTGTGGGCTTATTTCTGGATCTTCTATTCCATTGCTCTACGAGTCTGTTTTTGTGACAGTATCATGCTATTTTTTGCTACTATGTCTCTATAACTTAATTTTAATTCAGGTATTGTGATACCTCTAGCATTACTACTTTTGTTCAGGATTGCTTTGGATATTCAGGGTCTTTTGTGCTTCCATATGAATTTTAGGATTTTTTATTTCTGTAAAAAATGTCATTGAAATTTTTGTGGGGATTGCATTGAATCTGTAAATTGCTTTCAGTAGTATAGCCATTTTCACAATATTAACTCTGTGGATCCATGAACATGGGAGTTCTTTCCCTCTTCTAGTGTCTTCTTCGAAGTTTTATAGTTTTCATTGTAGAGATCTTTCACCTTCTTTGTTAGATTTATTCCAATGTATTTAATATTTTGAGCCTATTATGAATGGGATTGTTTTCTTGATTTCTTTCTTAGCTTGTCCATCATTGGTATATAGAAAAGCTATTGATTTTTTATGTTGATTTTGTATCCTGCTACTTTGCTAAAAGTATTCATCAGCTCTAATAGTTTTATTGTGAAGTTTAGGGTCTTTTAAGTATAGGGTCATATATCATCGCTAGTAGGGATAATTTTACTTCTTCCTTTCCTATTCCTACCCTTTTATTTCTTTATCTCACTATATTATTTTGAGTAAGAATTTAAGCACTATGTTGAATAAGAGTGGACAAAGTGGATACCCTTGTCTCACTCTTGATATTAGAAGAGTTTCAGTTTTTCTGCTTTTCTTTTTTTACAGTCTTTTCATACCCTTTATTATGTTACCATAGATTCTTTTTATTCTGAGTTTGTTTGGGGATTTTAATATCAAGGGATGTTGAATTATGTCAAAGGCTTTTTCTGCATCTATTGGAATGATAACATGATTTTTGTCCTTTATTATGTTTATGTGCTAAATTATGTTTATTGATTTACATATGTTGAACCTGGAATGAAACCAACTTGATCATGGTGTATGATTTTTTGACATATTGTTGAACTTAGTTTACAAGTAGTTTATTGAATTTTTCTGTCTATGTTCATTAAGAAAATTGGTCTGCAATTTTAATTATTTTTTTTGTTGTGTCCATATCCAGTTTTAGTATCAGGCTAATCCTAGAATGGGTTTGGTAGATTTCCTTCCATTTCTATTTCATGGAATAGTTTGAGGAGCATTGGTGTTAGTTCTTTAAAGGTCTGGCCTAATTCAGCTGTGATCCATCTGGTCCTGGGCTTTTTTTTGGTTGGGTGACTATTACTGTTTCAATTTCATTGCTTGCTGTAGATATGTTTAGGTAATTTATACTCTCTTTGCTTAATTTTAGTAGGTCATATTCATCTAGAAAATTATACATGTCTTCTAGATTTTCCACTTTTCAATTGACTTCCTAATTATTCTCTGAATTTCATTGGTGCTTATTGTGACATCCTCTTTCTCAACTCTAATTTTATCATTAGGGTCTTCTTCCTCTTTCTTTTCATTAGTTTTGCAAAGGGTTTGTCAATCTGTTTATCTTTTCAAAGAATGAAGTTTTTGTTTCATCAATTCTTTATATTGTTTTTTTAGTCCCCATTGCATTAATTTCTGCCTGATCTCCATTATTTCTTTCCATCTACTGCTCCTGGATTTGGTTTGTTCTTGTTTTTCTAAGAAACTGAGATGTATCATTCAGAGTTATTTGAAATCATTTTTTAATGAAGGCACTGCCTTTAATGAGCACTGCCTTTTCTGTGCCCCAAAGATTCTGGTAAGCCATATTTTCATTTTCTTTGGAGTCTAAGAATTTTTAGATGTCCACCCTTATTTCTTCAATGACTACCTGATCATCCAAGTGTGAATTGTTCAGTCTCCATGTGTTTGGATAATTTCTGTATTTTCTCTTCTTATTTATTTCTAGTTTTACTCTATTGTGGTTTTCCTTGTACTTGTTAAGACTTGCTTTATGTCCTAAGATCTGATCTACTTTGGAGAAAATTCCGTGGGATGCTGTAAAGAATGTGCATTCCATGACTGTTCAATGGAATATTCTGTAGATACCTGTTAAGTCCATTTGATCTATAGTGTTAATTCTTAAATTTCCTTGTTTTTTATCTGGATGACCTGTCTATTGATGAGGGCAAGGTGTTGAAATTATTCAGTATTATTGTTTTAGAGGTCTGTCTGTGTTTTTATGACTAGTAGTGTTTGCTTCATGAAATTAGTAGTAATGGCATTCAGTATGTACATATTTATGATTGTTTTCCTACAGGATTGTTTCCTTTACCAATATAAAGAGAACTTTTTTGTCTCTTCTTATTAATTTTGCTCTGAAATCTGCTTTGTCAGATATGAGTATAGCTACTTCTGCTTACTTTCAGGCTGCATTTACTTAGAAAATCTCTTTCTACCTTTCTCTCTAAGCCTGTGTTTGTCTTTGTCAGTGAGATACATTTCTTATAGGCAACAAATTACCTATCAAGTATTGGGTTTTTTTTTTAATTCAATTTGCCAATCTGTGTCTTTTGGTTGGAGAACTGAGGCCATTAACATTTGCAGTTATTATTGAAAAGTATGTAATAATTCCTGCCATTTCATTGGTTTTATAGTGTTTGATTCTTTCTTACTCCTCTTTATTATCTACCCATCTAGGCAGGCACTCTACCACTTGAGTCACTCCACCAGCCCTTCTACTCAACTAGTGAGACTTATTCTTTCCCATATTTTCCTGGTGGTATTTATCTTCCTCTTCTGTGTGTAGGATTCCCTTAAGTATCTTCTGGTCATGAATTGCTTTACTTTTGTTTATCATTGAATGTTTTTATTTCTCCTTCAATTATGAAGGATAGTTTTGCTTGGTACAATAAGCTAGATTGGCAGCTAATTTCTTTCAGGGATAGAAATACATCATTCCTTGTCCTTCTTGCTTTTAAATTTTCTCTTTAGAAATCTGTTGTTATTCTGATGAATTTGTCTTTATAGGTGACTTGGTGCTTTTCTCTTTCAGCTTTCAATATTCTTTCCTTGTTTGGTATGCCTATTTTAACTGTAATCTGACGTGGGGAGGTTTCTTGTCTGTTGTCCTAAAAGCCTCCCGCAAGTGGATGACCATCTATTTCTCAAGATTTGTAAAATTTTCTGCTACTATTCATTGAATATGTTTTCTATGCTTTTAGCTTGCAGCTGTTCTCCTTCTTCTTGTGTGTATGGTTCATAAGTTTGTTCTTTTAATGGTGTCCTAGAGGTCTTGCATGCTTTGTTCCTTCATCTTCAGGTTTTTCCATTATATCTATCTGAATGTTCTAATATGTCTGGCATATTCAAGCCCTAATATTCTCTCTGCAATTTACCCAGTCTACTGGAAAGACTTTCAACTGGGTATTTTTATTTGAGTTATTGAACTTTTTACTTTTCGAACTTCAGCTTCATTTTTTTCAGAATTTCTATACTTTGTTGAATTCCTCTCTCATGTGCTACATTGTCTTCTTTATTTCATTCAGCTATTTTAGTTTTCTTGGAATATACTAGGACATTTATTAGTATCCTCTTTAATGTTATTGGTCATTCTTATAATCTTTTTTTAATTCTTTGAGATTTTATCCACTTCACTATCATTAGTGTTTATTTCTGTGCAGTTAAGTTTTGGAGGAGTCATGTTGCATTTTTTTTCATGTTTCTTCTGTTCCTCCATTAGGTTTTACATATATGAGACTAAATCATTGGTTGAAAGTTTCATTCACCTGTAGCCTTTCAGATGAAGTATTCTCAATTTTCAGGCAGAACAGTGTAGTGGCAGGGTTGAGGTGTTATTTCTCACCACTAGACTGGGGTATGGCTCAGTAGCCCAGCATTTACCCACATGCTTAGGGCAACAAGCCTGATCCCCAGCACTGCTCAGATTTGGATAAAGTAGCTGGAGTCTATTGTAGAAGGGGCAGTTGTTCCCTTCTTGTGTATAGAAGCCAGTGCTGGCTGCAAGGAACTTTATAGTCTATGGGATGGGCAGGTTCCCACTTGCTTCTCAAGTCCCCCAGTTTTTGTCCTTAGGAGTGGTAAGGATCCAAGCCTTAGAGTGACTTTTGAATGGGTCAGAGTGTGTGTGGAGGGGAACAAACAGAGCACTGAGTTATGCAAGGGAACACTGAGTGACCTAGTTGCTCTGCCTGCTGGTCTTAATGTTTACCCTGTCCAGCAGTTTACCTCCCTGTGGGGAGGGGGAGTCTTGAAAGTCTTATGATTCAGAAAGTCTGGACTCAGGGCCCTCAAATTGCCCTGGAAGCTATCACATGCAAGGAGGCAGCTCCTGGAGGTGGGCCTTAGTGCCTTAAGATCCTACCCTGCAGTTCACCTACCTATGGAAGGAAGGAGGCTGTAGAAATCATGTGATTTGGCAGGCCTGGCCTAGGCATTCTTAGACTTCCTTAACAGCAAACATTCTCCAGTATACGGTTTATGGAGGTGACCTCAGTGCCTTCAGACACAGTGTGGCAGTTCACTTCCCAATTGGGGAATAGGAGATTATGGAAATCACGTGATTTGGCAGGCAGAAATGGGCTGGGTGCTCTCTAACCCACACTGTAGCCAACACACATAGCCAAGAGAAAGGCCTTGCAGGCTGAATATTCTGCCAGCCACAGGCTCAGTACTTTGTTTCTACCCTGACCCTCAGGCAATGGGACTTGCTTCTCACCAAGAAGGGCAGGGCCTCTAACCACTAAGCTCTTCATTGCTGGAGCTCCCCACTGCTTGTACTTTTCTGTGGGATCACATCAGATCCTCTCCCTCTCTATGACCACCTGTCCTGGCTGTTTCCCACCCAATCACTGTGGTAGGATGTCCCAAGACTCCCTGGGTCATGATTAGTTCTCATTTTCAAGACCCAGTGTATCTCAGTCTCAAATAACAGTCCCTCTCTCAAGAAGACATCTTGCTACAGCCCAGTGCAGTAAGGAGAGTGACAATTTTTTTTTCACCAAGTCTAACCTTGGGTCTGGCAGAGTGGCTCAAGCAGTAGAACACCTGCCCAGCAAGTATGAGCCCCTGATTTCAAACTCTAGTACTGTCAAAAAAACCCCAACAAAACCAAGGTTAGTGTTTCACACTGCAGCAATCACCATCTCACCAAATCCCCCCACTTGGTGTAAGACTTGCAGCTAGATTTGCCAGTCTGTCACTAGGGCCATCTGGCTTACCTGGTGATTACATCTTCAGCTTCCCTTCCCCCTCCCAGGGAGCCAGAGACAAGTTTGGAACTGTTTTTTTGTTTTTCGCTGTCTCCTCAGTTTCTCTGTGCTTTTCTGCTGTTCTGCCACCTCTTTTATGATTCTTGATGCTCTTCCTCTCTTCCACTCTTCATAATTTAGTCTCTCCTGTGTTATCTGACTCTTCTCATTAACAGAATCAAAATGGTGGATGCTTCTAATCTACCATCTTGGCCTGTCAAGATGAATTCTAGTAGAACATTTTCTACTAGAATTTCTCTTTTCTAGTTGTTAGAACTTTTTTGAAGAACATGATTCAAACTGTATGCCAAAGTATACACAATATGTACATTGTATTACATTCCATTGCAGCATTTGTAACTCCAAAGTATCAGACAAAATCAATTCCAGTGCTTTCCCAAAATTATATGGAGAACACTTGTAATCTCTGATTATGTACAAAGAATGTGTGGGGAATTTAGCCACTTTAGAAGAGAAATTACAGAAAATTATCTGCATGTTCTTCAAAAATTGAAATGCAAGATCAATTTTAATGCTTGTTTATGTGATATAGGAGTTTAGTCTTAACTAATACTAAATGAAGTTCATCACAGTTAAGATACATTAATGGCATTTGTGCATAATCATTTAAACTTCTTTAATATAAATTTTTAGTTTTTTCTGGTGTTGGGGATCAAACCCAGGGCCTAGTGCATGCTAGGCAAGCACTGTACCACTGCACTACAACTGTTAGCCTTATTTTTAACTTTTTACATATGATAACATAATCCACATTGATAGAAATGGATTAGTAGACAAATGAAATTTCCTGAACATGAAATAACAAGGAGAAGCACAATCAGTGAAGAGAATTACAATGTAAAGGTTAAAGCTTAATTTGTTTGTGTGGTGACACATGAATTAATAAAAGTCATAATTTTTAAAAACTGCTGAAAAAGAAAAATTATCACCAAGAAAAAATATGTGTGTGGATAATGAATTTGATGGACAGGCAATATATTGTCATTTTATCCACCACATTAGAAAAATTTATTAAATGCTCACATAAAGCTATTTACTTCCAAAGCCCAGGGAAAACTCTGATAAACTCAGAGCTACTTTCTAAAATATTAGTTGCACAATTATTGCACAATTATTTTCTTGTACATTACAAAAGTAGGGATATTTAGAATTTATTAAGCATACTTTAAAACAAAAAAACTGACATCATCATTTGAAATAGTTTTGGCAGCAAAAAGTTTAAAAATAGGATGACGAAAGTCATAGGAGAAGAATCAGAGATCTAGGTCATTGACAGAGCACTTGCCTAGCATGCACAAGGTCTAGCACTGCAACAAAAAAACAAACAAACAAAAGGGCTTAGGATATCATCAGTCATCTTTATATACATTTGAAATGCTTTTTATGTATCAGATAAAGTAAATTTAAATTTTACAACTAACAAACATAAATAAAATTTAAAATTATCTTTAAAGTTAGCTTTAATAATTTAAAAGTGTTAAAACTTAGAATTATTATCACATATGCATGCTGGCCTATGTTTTACTTTATAGAAGACTCACTGATTTTCATTATATAAATCAGTTCTTTGCATATGATGAGTAGATAAGAGAGGGAGGAGTAATGATTTTTTTATTCTCTATAAAGATTTATGGATTCATTTTGGCACAACTACAGCCATTTTGAGCTATAAGTATCATGATTGCCCCAGAACAACCCTAGGTGATTTTTTCTGAATCATTTCATAGTAAACCAGAAATAAGTAAAACCATTAGAAGTCTGTGTGAAGGTTTACAACCACACCCTGGCTCCCAGAATGTGCCAGACTCTTCTATATTAAGATATCTTAATATCTTAATATTATCTTAATAATATCTTCTATATTAAGATATCTCCAACCAGAGGTAGAGAAGAGATTGCAGATTAGAGACACTCAGCACTTTCTTGTAATTCTAAGGATCTGAAACAAACTGCCAGGTATGTGGCTGCAGGGAGAGATGGGCAATGCGGAAGGGAAGGAAGGGCAACAACAAACAGTAGACAGAGACCAAGTGAAATCCAGAAATACTGAGCTTTAGATTTATGAAAGAAACAAAGGATCTTAACATAGAGTGCTAAGCAAAATGGTAGAGAAGGGGGAGAATTCTCCCCAAGGAAACTGCAAGTAAAAGAGAAAAGGAAAGCCTCCTCTAGAGGCCCCACAAGTACAGAAGCTGACACTCTGCAAACATGAAGTTTAAGAGTGAAGTTTGGCAACACATGTAGCAAGCAGATGAATAAGGAGCTCCCTGTACTTCCTAATTCACTCACTGATGCCTTGGAAGCAAGTCATCTTAGGAGAGGAGAGCAAAAGCCCCTGTATCTTTATATCTTCAAATCTAATGGCCTTCCCTTTCCGCAGGCTCAGCAAATGATCACCTTGAGAATCAGTGTGAACCTAGGAAACTGATTGTGCCTTGGACTCAGATTCATAGACACAGAACTACTTGGGCAGAAAGTGCAAGCCATGAGCCAGGAGCCATGCCATGCTGCAAAAGGATACTTGGGCCATGCCACATCACAGAGGGGAGCCATGGGCCATGCTGTGCTACAGAAGGGAACAATGGACCTGCTGCACCACACAACAGTGGAAAGCTGCAGGCAAACACATTGGGGAAGGTGAAGCCCAAACTTTGGTAAGAGGAGAGAGACCAAATGTGAGTGGGTGGTAGTGTTGCAGGAATCTCAAGCTGCGATATGGGACACTGAGGCAGTTTAGCAGGAAGCAACATTTTATTGTGCCAACACAGACCCAGTGAACTTGTGTCCAAACTCACCTTATATACCCTTGCAAGCAGGTTACAGAAGCAAAAAGCAAAACTCAATCCACATATGGCTGCATGTGACTTCATTGGCTATTTCATTCTCCAAGTGCTATGTGACCTTCTTCATGTTTCAGTTCTTTAAGTTTTATCTCTCTGCTTTGCCATCCATTCCCCCTGCCTCATTATCAGAACACAGCCTGTCTGTTTCTCTTCTGGTCCTCCTCCCTGCTACATCATTCCCCACTTTGATGCTCAGACCTACCTAGGGTCAAAGAGCATTATCTTGATCTAGGAGTTTGTATTTTCAAAGCATCATTATATGGGTGCCTTTTTTTCTTTTATAGTAGCTGCTATAATGGTCCTGATAGACCACAATACCAGGGGGACCAGGCAGGGTAATATTAAGCATGTTCCTAAGATAAGACCCATCACTCTACTTTTATGACAAATGTAGTCTGTGTCATTTTCTTTACTCTGGGACTTTTAGTATCACTTATCAGTAACCTCATTAACCTGGGAGTATATGAGCTCATTTAACATCTCACCTGTTGGTGGGTGCATGATACAAAGTATGGCTGTGTGGAGGTCCCAACAATGGTTTTCTTATAACATTTAGTACATGGTAAAAACCTTGCGAGGGCCAACCCAAAAGGTAAGAGTCGAAGTGTGTAGAGGAGAGCAGGGGTGCATCCCATGTTTGAGCTTCCTCCATGTGTAGACTGGTCAGCTTTTGGAGTGACTAGAGCAGGGCTATCATCCTGTTGTTTGTGGTCCCCTATTGTCTCCTGGGAAGTGGAGTCCTGCTGAGGAAGGGCACAGGTTTTTAAAGGGGTGATCTTGGATGGTGATGCTGAGTCAAGGATGCACTCCCACTTGGGAGAGGTTGGCTTTATTTGGCTGTGGTGGATCCAGGGAGCAATTTTTGTTACTTTAACTGTAGTGGGGATAGACAAGACAACAATGAAAGGGCCTCTCTAATGGGGTTTTAATGGTTAGACACTTTATTCTTTTACCCAGACAGTATCTTTTGTTTTTTTTAACTGGGTAGAATTAATATGGCAACAATATACTATCAGTATGTATGTCCAAGAAAACTCTTTGTTTAAAAAGTTAAAACCACCATCTTTAAGTATCAAAGGACATGTTTAGAGCCAGTAAAAATAGTCATTTTGTTTCTAAGTAGAAGACCCTGTCTAAAAATGTG
>NW_027395401.1:0-73903 GCF_047511655.1 Castor canadensis
AACAGTAATGTCTCTCTTATAAGACCTACAGTGAAGCTTCCATTCACTCGAAAGGGGCAATTTTGAAAAATCCTGGTAGTCCTCATCCCTGAAAACCCTGAGAGGTAAGTAGTATTCCATTAAACAACTCATTCAATTCACAAAGCTGAAGAATGTGCTTGACCCTCTTCCTTTTAACATTGATGGATATCATACAAGAGCAACAGTGTTTCTCCATTCACTTCACAGAGGCAATTTTGCACAAAGGTGAGGTTCCTGACTCCTGAAAACTCTGAGAAGTAGGCAGTATTCCTTTAAACAGCTAAGTCAATTCACAATGCTAAACAACTTGCTACACCCTGTTGCTTCAAACATTCATGAGTCTCTTACAAGAGCTACCAGGAATCTTCCATTCGCTTGTATGGGATATTTTGCAAAAGTTGGGTTCCTCACCCATGAAAACGCTGAGAGGTAGGCATTATTCCTTTACCCAGCTAACTCAGTTCACAATGCTGTTCAAGGTGGTAGACCCTTTCCTTTCTAACATTAATGATTCTCTCAGAAGTTCGACAGTGATTCTTCCCATCCCTCTAAGTGCAGTATTTTGCACAAAGGTGGTATTGCTCACCCATGAAAACACTGAGTTGTAGGCATTATTCCTTTAAAGCAGTATATCAATTCGCATTGGAAAACAAGGTGCTTGACCCTCCTGCTTCTAACATTCATACTTCTCTTCCAAGAGTTCTAGTGCTGGTTCCATTGACTTGAAAGAGGCAATTTTGCACAAACTTGAGGTTCCTCCACCCATAAAAACACTGAGAGTTAGACAGTATTCCCTTCAACAGGTAAGTCAATTCACAGTGCTTAACAGGGTGCTAGACCCTCTTGCTTCTAACATTAATGATTGTCTCACAAGACCTACAGTGTGCCTCCATTCCCTTGGAAGGGGCTATTTAGCAGAACATTGATTTTCCTCCACCTGAAAACACTGAGAGTTAGGCAGTATACTATTGAACAGGTAACTCAATTCCTAATGCTTAACAAGGTGCTTGACCGTCTTGCTTCTAACACATGCATCTCTTACTGGAGAAACAGTGCTTCTTCCTTCCATTGAAACAGGGCTATTTTCCACAAAGGTAATCTTCTTCACACTGTAAATGCCTGAGAGACAGGTAGTATTCCTTTGTAAAGCTCACTCAATTCTCACTTTTAAACAACAGTCGAGACCCTCTTGCTGCTGGAATGAATGCTTTTCATACATCCTAAACTGTTCTGGTTCCATTCAGTTGAAGGCAGCTATTTGGCCCAACGGTGATCTTCCTCACACATGAATAAACTGAGGGGTAGTCAGTATTCCTTTCAACAGGTAACTCATTTCTCATAGGGAGACAAGTGGCAAACTATTCCTGCCTCTCACATACTGCATCCTGCCCTGAGCTACAAGTGAATGTGCATTTCGCCGAAAGTGGGTATTTTTCA
Source organism: Castor canadensis (assembly GCF_047511655.1). Classification (NCBI taxonomy): domain Eukaryota; kingdom Metazoa; phylum Chordata; class Mammalia; order Rodentia; family Castoridae; genus Castor; species Castor canadensis. The sequence goes on from NW_027395401.1 coordinate 1,459, forward strand.
AGGAGTGAATGATTCTCCATTGTCAAAGGCTTTCATTTGGCAAGCACTCCTTTCACATGCTAATTCAACTCTCACAGGAAAACAATGTGCTTGCAACTCCTGCTGCAAACCTTGACATCTGCTTGCCAGACACACAGTGCATGTTCCATTCAGTGGAAAGGGTCTACTGGCACAAAGATGGATTTGCTCACACTGTCAAACCCTTGACAGATAGGCAGTGTTCCTTTTGAATGCTAAATCACTTGAAGCTGCTAAACAAAGTGCTTGAGCATCTTTCTTGTAACCTTTGTGGTTCTCCTACAAGACATACAGTAATCCTTCCCTTCATGGAAACAGGCAATTTTGCCCCAAAATCAAGTTCCTCACACTTTCAAACTCTCAGAGGCAGGTGGTCTTAATTTTAAAACTTCACTCTACTCACACTGTTACACAACTTGCTGTACGCTCTTGCTTCCAACCTAAATAATTTAATCAGAAGAGCCTCAGAACTTCTTCCATTCTCTTCAAAGGGGTGATGTTGCACAAAGGTGATATACCTCATCCTTGAAAACACTGAGTGGTAGGCAGTATTCCTGGAAAAAAGTTACTCACGTATCATCCGAAGACAAGCTGCTTCACCCTCCTGCTTGTAACATTCATACTTTTCTTACAACACCCACACAGCTGGGTCCAGTCAGTTGTAAGAGGAGATTTTGCACAAAGTTGAAGGTTCTCACATATAAAAGCACTGAGAGGTATCAGTATGTCCTTAAACAGCTAACTCAGTTGAGAATCCTCAACAGAGTGCTAGGCTCTCTTCCTGTTAACAGTAATGTCTGTCTTATAAGACCTACAGTGCAGCTTCCTTTCACTCGAATGGGGCAATTTTGAAAAATTCTGGTAGTCCTCATCCCTGAAAACCCTGAGAGGTAGGTAGTATTCCATTAAACAACTCACTCAATTCCCAAAGCTGAAGAAGGTGCTTGACCCTCTTCTTTCTAACATTGATGGATTTCATACAAGAGCAACAGTGTTTCTCCATTCCCTTCACAAAGGCAATTTTGCACAAAGGTAAGGTTCCTGACTCCTGAAAACTCTGAGAAGTAGGCAGTATTCCTTTAAACAGCTAAGTCAATTCACAATGCTAAACAACTTGCTACACCCTGTTGCTTCAAACATTCATGAGTCTCTTACAAGAGCTACCAGGAATCTTCCATTCGCTTGTATGGGATATTTTGCAAAAGTTGGGTTCCTCACCCATGAAAACGCTGAAAAGTAGGCAGTATTCCTTTACCCAGCTAACTCAGTTCACAATGCTGTTCAAGGTGGTAGACCCTTTCCTTTCTAACATTAATGATTCTCTCAGAAGTTCGACAGTGATTCTTCCCATCCCTCTAAGTGCAGTATTTTGCACAAAGGTGATATTGCTCACCCATGAAAACGCTGAATTGTAGGCATTATTCCTTTAAAGCAGTATATCAATTCGCATTGGAAAACAAGATGCTTGACCCTGCTGCTTCTAACATTCATAGTTCTTTTCTAAGAGATGTAGTGCTGGTTCCATTGACTGGAAAGAGGTCATTTTGCACAAACTTGAGGTTCCTCCACCCATAAAAACACTGAGAGTTAGACATTATTCCCTTCAACAGGTAAATCAATTCACAGTGCTTAACAGGGTGCTAGACCCTCTTCCTTCTAACATTAATGATTGTCTAACAAGACCTACAGTATGCCTCCATTCCCTTGAAAGGAGCTATTTAGCAGAACATTGATTTTCCTCCCCCTGAAAACACTGAGAGTTGGCAGTATTCCATTCAACAGGTAACTCAATTCATAGTGCTTAACAAGGTGCTTGACCCTCTTGCTTCTAACACTTATGCATCTCTTACAGGAGAAACAGTGCTTCTTCCTTCCATTGAAACAGGGCTCTTTTGCACAAAGATAATCTTCTTCACACTGTAAATGCCTGAGAGACAGGTAGTATTCCTTTGTAAAGCTCACTCAATTCTCACTTTTAAACAACAGTCGAGACCCTCTTGCTGCTGGAATGAATGCTTTTCATACATCCTAAACTGTTCTGGTTCCATTCAGTTGAAGGCAGCTATTTGGCCCAACGGTGATCTTCCTCACACATGAATAAACTGAGGGGTAGTCAGTATTCCTTTCAACAGGTAACTCATTTCTCATAGGGAGACAAGTGGCAAACTATTCCTGCCTCTCACATACTGCATACTGCCCTGAGCTACAAGTGAATGTGCATTTCGCCGAAAGTGGGTATTTTTCAAGGAGTGAATGATTCTCCATTGTCAAAGGCTTTCATTTGGCAAGCACTCCTTTCACATGCTATTTCAACTCTCACAGGAAAACAATGTGCTTGCAAGTCCTGCTGCAAACCTTGACCCCTGCTGGCAAGAGACACAGTGCATGTTCCATTCAGTGGAAAGGGTCTATTGGCACAAAGATGGATTTGCTCACACTGTCAAACTCTTGACAAATAGGCAGTCTTCCTTTTGAATGCTAAATCACTTGAAGCTGCTAAACAAAGTGCTAGAGCATCTTTCTTGTAATCTTTGTGGTTCTCCTACAAGACATACAGTAATCCTTCCCTTCATGGAAACAGGCAATTTTGCCCCAAAATCAAGTTCCTCACACTTTCAAACTGTCAGAGGCTGGTGGTCTTCCTTTTAAAACTTCACTCTACTCACACTGTTACACAACTTGCTGTGCGCTCTTGCTTCCAACCTAAATAATTTTCTCAGAAGAGCCTCAGAACTTCTTTCATTCTCTTCAAAGGGGTGTTGTTGCACAAATGTGATATACCTCATCCTTGAAAACACTGAGTGGTAGACAGTATTCCTGGAAACAAGTTACTCACGTATCATCCGAAGACAAGCTGCTTCCCCCTCCTGCTTGTAACATTCATACTTTTCTTACAACACCCACACAGCTGGGTCCAGTCAGTTGTAAGAGGAGATTTTGCACAAAGTTGAAGGTTCTCACATATAAAAGCACTGAGAGGTATCAATATGTCCTTAAACAGCTAACTCAGTTGAGAATCCTCAACAGAGTGCTAGGCTCTCTTCCTGTTAACAGTAATGTCTCTCTTATAAGACCTACAGTGCAGCTTCCATTCACTCGAAAGGGGCAATTTTGAAAAATCCTGGTAGTCCTCATCCCTGAAAACCCTGAGAGGTAAGTAGTATTCCATTAAACAACTCATTCAATTCACAAAGCTGAAGAATGTGCTTGACCCTCTTCCTTTTAACATTGATGGATATCATACAAGAGCAACAGTGTTTCTCCATTCACTTCACAGAGGCAATTTTGCACAAAGGTGAGGTTCCTGACTCCTGAAAACTCTGAGAAGTAGGCAGTATTCCTTTAAACAGCTAAGTCAATTCACAATGCTAAAGAACTTGCTACACCCTGTTGCTTCAAACATTCATGAGTCTCTTACAAGAGCTACCAGGAATCTTCCATTCGCTTGTATGGGATATTTTGCAAAAGTTGGGTTCCTCACCCATGAAAACGCTGAGAGGTAGGCAGTATTCCTTTACCCAGCTAACTCAGTTCACAATGCTGTTCAAGGTGGTAGACCCTTTCTTTTCTAACATTAATGATTCTCTCAGAAGTTCGACAGTGATTCTTCCCATCCCTCTAAGTGCAGTATTTTGCACAAAGGTGGTATTGCTCACCCATGAAAACGCTGAGTTGTAGGCATTATTCCTTTAAAGCAGTATATCAATTCGCATTGGAAAACAAGGTGCTTGACCCTCCTGCTTCTAACATTCATACTTCTTTTCCAAGAGATGTAGTGCTGGTTCCATTGACTGGAAAGAGGTCATTTTGCACAAACTTGAGGTTCCTCCACCCATAAAAACACTGAGAGTTAGACAGTATTCCCTTCAACAGGTAAGTCAATTCACAGTGCTTAACAGGGTGCTAGACCCTCTTCCTTCTAACATTAATGATTGTCTAACAAGACCTACAGTATGCCTCCATTCCCTTGAAAGGAGCTATTTAGCAGAACATTGATTTTCCTCCCCCTGAAAACACTGAGAGTTGGCAGTATTCCATTCAACAGGTAACTCAATTCATAGTGCTTAACAAGATGCTTGACCCTCTTGCTTCTAACACTTATGCATCTCTTACAGGAGAAACAGTGCTTCTTCCTTCCATTGAAACAGGGCTCTTTTGCACAAAGATAATCTTCTTCACACTGTAAATGCCTGAGAGACAGGTAGTATTCCTTTGTAAAGCTCACTCAATTCTCACTTTTAAACAACAGTCGAGACCCTCTTGCTGCTGGAATGAATGGTTTTCATACATCCTAAACTGTTCTGGTTCCATTCAGTTGAAGGCAGCTATTTGGCCCAACGGTGATCTTCCTCACACATGAATAAACTGAGGGGTAGTCAGTATTCCTTTCAACAGGTAACTCATTTCTCATAGGGAGACAAGTGGCAAACTATTCCTGCCTCTCACATACTGCATCCTGCCCTGAGCTACAAGTGAATGTGCATTTCGCCGAAAGTGGGTATTTTTCAAGGAGTGAATGATTCTCCATTGTCAAAGGCTTTCATTTGGCAAGCACTCCTTTCACATGCTAATTCAACTCTCACAGGAAAACAATGTGCTTGCAAGTCCTGCTGCAAACCTTGACATCTGCTTGCCAGACACACAGTGCATGTTCCATTCAGTGGAAAGGGTCTATTGGCACAAAGATGGATTTGCTCACACTGTCAAACCCTTGACAGATAGGCAGTGTTCCTTTTGAATGCTAAATCACTTGAAGCTGCTAAACAAAGTGCTTGAGCATCTTTCTTGTAACCTTTGTGGTTCTCCTACAAGACATACAGTAATCCTTCCCTTCATGGAAACAGGCAATTTTGCCCCAAAATCAAGTTCGCCACACTTTCAAACTGTGAGAGGCAGGTGGTCTTAATTTTAAAACTTCACTCTACTCACACTGTTACACAACTTGCTGTGCGCTCTTGCTTCCAACCTAAATAATTTTCTCAGAAGAGCCTCAGAACTTCTTTCATTCTCTTCAAAGGGGTGATGTTGCACAAAGGTGATATACCTCATCCTTGAAAACACTGAGTGGTAGACAGTATTCCTGGAAACAAGTTACTCACGTATCATCCGAAGACAAGCTGCTTCACCCTCCTGCTTGTAACATTCATACTTTTCTTACAACACCCACACAGCTGGGTCCAGTCAGTTGTAAGAGGAGATTTTGCACAAAGTTGAAGGTTCTCACATATAAAAGCACTGAGAGGTATCAATATGTCCTTAAACAGCTAACTCAGTTGAGAATCCTCAACAGAGTGCTAGGCTCTCTTCCTGTTAACAGTAATGTCTCTCTTATAAGACCTACAGTGCAGCTTCCATTCACCCGAATGGGGCAATTTTGAAAAATCCTGGTAGTCCTCATCCCTGAAAACCCTGAGAGGTAGGTAGTATTCCATTAAACAACTCACTCAATTCCCAAAGCTGAAGAAGGTGCTTGACCCTCTTCTTTCTAACATTGATGGATTTCATACAAGAGCAACAGTGTTTCTCCATTCCCTTCACAAAGGCAATTTTGCACAAAGGTGAGGTTCCTGACTCCTGAAAACTCTGAGAAGTAGGCAGTATTCCTTTAAACAGCTAAGTCAATTCACAATGCTAAACAACTTGCTACACCCTGTTGCTTCAAACATTCATGAGTCTCTTACAAGAGCTACCAGGAATCTTCCATTCGCTTGTATGGGATATTTTGCAAAAGTTGGGTTCCTCACCCATGAAAACGCTGAGAGGTAGGCAGTATTCCTTTACCCAGCTAACTCAGTTCACAATGCTGTTCAAGGTGGTAGACCCTTTCCTTTCTAACATTAATGATTCTCTCAGAAGTTCGACAGTGATTCTTCCCATCCCTCTAAGTGCAGTATTTTGCACAAAGGTGATATTGCTCACCCATGAAAACGCTGAATTGTAGGCATTATTCCTTTAAAGCAGTATATCAATTCGCATTGGAAAACAAGATGCTTGACCCTGCTGCTTCTAACATTCATAGTTCTTTTCTAAGAGATGTAGTGCTGGTTCCATTGACTGGAAAGAGGTCATTTTGCACAAACTTGAGGTTCCTCCACCCATAAAAACACTGAGAGTTAGACAGTATTCCCTTCAACAGGTAAATCAATTCACAGTGCTTAACAGGGTGCTAGACCCTCTTCCTTCTAACATTAATGATTGTCTAACAAGACCTACAGTATGCCTCCATTCCCTTGAAAGGAGCTATTTAGCAGAACATTGATTTTCCTCCCCCTGAAAACACTGAGAGTTGGCAGTATTCCATTCAACAGGTAACTCAATTCATAGTGCTTAACAAGGTGCTTGACCCTCTTGCTTCTAACACTTATGCATCTCTTACAGGAGAAACAGTGCTTCTTCCTTCCATTGAAACAGGGCTCTTTTGCACAAAGATAATCTTCTTCACACTGTAAATGCCTGAGAGACAGGTAGTATTCCTTTGTAAAGCTCACTCAATTCTCACTTTTAAACAACAGTCGAGACCCTCTTGCTGCTGGAATGAATGCTTTTCATACATCCTAAACTGTTCTGGTTCCATTCAGTTGAAGGCAGCTATTTGGCCCAACGGTGATCTTCCTCACACATGAATAAACTGAGGGGTAGTCAGTATTCCTTTCAACAGGTAACTCATTTCTCATAGGGAGACAAGTGCCAAACTATTCCTGCCTCTCACATACTGCATCCTGCCCTGAGCTACAAGTGAATGTGCATTTCGCCGAAAGTGGGTATTTTTCAAGGAGTGAATGATTCTCCATTGTCAAAGGCTTTCATTTGGCAAGCACTCCTTTCACATGCTATTTCAACTCTCACAGGAAAACAATGTGCTTGCAAGTCCTGCTGCAAACCTTGACCCCTGCTGGCAAGAGACACAGTGCATGTTCCATTCAGTGGAAAGGGTCTATTGGCACAAAGATGGATTTGCTCACACTGTCAAACCCTTGACAGATAGGCAGTGTTCCTTTTGAATGCTAAATCACTTGAAGCTGCTAAACAAAGTGCTTGAGCATCTTTCTTGTAACCTTTGTGGTTCTCCTACAAGACATACAGTAATCCTTCCCTTCATGGAAACAGGCAATTTTGCCCCAAAATCAAGTTCGCCACACTTTCAAACTGTGAGAGGCAGGTGGTCTTAATTTTAAAACTTCACTCTACTCACACTGTTACACAACTTGCTGTGCGCTCTTGCTTCCAACCTAAATAATTTTCTCAGAAGAGCCTCAGAACTTCTTTCATTCTCTTCAAAGGGGTGATGTTGCACAAAGGTGATATACCTCATCCTTGAAAACACTGAGTGGTAGACAGTATTCCTGGAAACAAGTTACTCACGTATCATCCGAAGACAAGCTGCTTCACCCTCCTGCTTGTAACATTCATACTTTTCTTACAACACCCACACAGCTGGGTCCAGTCAGTTGTAAGAGGAGATTTTGCACAAAGTTGAATGTTCTCACATATAAAAGCACTGAGAGGTATCAATATGTCCTTAAACAGCTAACTCAGTTGAGAATCCTCAACAGAGTGCTAGGCTCTCTTCCTGTTAACAGTAATGTCTCTCTTATAAGACCTACAGTGAAGCTTCCATTCACTCGAAAGGGGCAATTTTGAAAAATCCTGGTAGTCCTCATCCCTGAAAACCCTGAGAGGTAAGTAGTATTCCATTAAACAACTCATTCAATTCACAAAGCTGAAGAATGTGCTTGACCCTCTTCCTTTTAACATTGATGGATATCATACAAGAGCAACAGTGTTTCTCCATTCACTTCACAGAGGCAATTTTGCACAAAGGTGAGGTTCCTGACTCCTGAAAACTCTGAGAAGTAGGCAGTATTCCTTTAAACAGCTAAGTCAATTCACAATGCTAAACAACTTGCTACACCCTGTTGCTTCAAACATTCATGAGTCTCTTACAAGAGCTACCAGGAATCTTCCATTCGCTTGTATGGGATATTTTGCAAAAGTTGGGTTCCTCACCCATGAAAACGCTGAGAGGTAGGCATTATTCCTTTACCCAGCTAACTCAGTTCACAATGCTGTTCAAGGTGGTAGACCCTTTCCTTTCTAACATTAATGATTCTCTCAGAAGTTCGACAGTGATTCTTCCCATCCCTCTAAGTGCAGTATTTTGCACAAAGGTGGTATTGCTCACCCATGAAAACACTGAGTTGTAGGCATTATTCCTTTAAAGCAGTATATCAATTCGCATTGGAAAACAAGGTGCTTGACCCTCCTGCTTCTAACATTCATACTTCTCTTCCAAGAGTTCTAGTGCTGGTTCCATTGACTTGAAAGAGGCAATTTTGCACAAACTTGAGGTTCCTCCACCCATAAAAACACTGAGAGTTAGACAGTATTCCCTTCAACAGGTAAGTCAATTCACAGTGCTTAACAGGGTGCTAGACCCTCTTGCTTCTAACATTAATGATTGTCTCACAAGACCTACAGTGTGCCTCCATTCCCTTGGAAGGGGCTATTTAGCAGAACATTGATTTTCCTCCACCTGAAAACACTGAGAGTTAGGCAGTATACTATTGAACAGGTAACTCAATTCCTAATGCTTAACAAGGTGCTTGACCGTCTTGCTTCTAACACATGCATCTCTTACTGGAGAAACAGTGCTTCTTCCTTCCATTGAAACAGGGCTATTTTCCACAAAGGTAATCTTCTTCACACTGTAAATGCCTGAGAGACAGGTAGTATTCCTTTGTAAAGCTCACTCAATTCTCACTTTTAAACAACAGTCGAGACCCTCTTGCTGCTGGAATGAATGCTTTTCATACATCCTAAACTGTTCTGGTTCCATTCAGTTGAAGGCAGCTATTTGGCCCAACGGTGATCTTCCTCACACATGAATAAACTGAGGGGTAGTCAGTATTCCTTTCAACAGGTAACTCATTTCTCATAGGGAGACAAGTGGCAAACTATTCCTGCCTCTCACATACTGCATCCTGCCCTGAGCTACAAGTGAATGTGCATTTCGCCGAAAGTGGGTATTTTTCAAGGAGTGAATGATTCTCCATTGTCAAAGGCTTTCATTTGGCAAGCACTCCTTTCACATGCTAATTCAACTCTCACAGGAAAACAATGTGCTTGCAACTCCTGCTGCAAACCTTGACATCTGCTTGCCAGACACACAGTGCATGTTCCATTCAGTGGAAAGGGTCTACTGGCACAAAGATGGATTTGCTCACACTGTCAAACCCTTGACAGATAGGCAGTGTTCCTTTTGAATGCTAAATCACTTGAAGCTGCTAAACAAAGTGCTTGAGCATCTTTCTTGTAACCTTTGTGGTTCTCCTACAAGACATACAGTAATCCTTCCCTTCATGGAAACAGGCAATTTTGCCCCAAAATCAAGTTCCTCACACTTTCAAACTCTCAGAGGCAGGTGGTCTTAATTTTAAAACTTCACTCTACTCACACTGTTACACAACTTGCTGTACGCTCTTGCTTCCAACCTAAATAATTTAATCAGAAGAGCCTCAGAACTTCTTCCATTCTCTTCAAAGGGGTGATGTTGCACAAAGGTGATATACCTCATCCTTGAAAACACTGAGTGGTAGGCAGTATTCCTGGAAAAAAGTTACTCACGTATCATCCGAAGACAAGCTGCTTCACCCTCCTGCTTGTAACATTCATACTTTTCTTACAACACCCACACAGCTGGGTCCAGTCAGTTGTAAGAGGAGATTTTGCACAAAGTTGAAGGTTCTCACATATAAAAGCACTGAGAGGTATCAGTATGTCCTTAAACAGCTAACTCAGTTGAGAATCCTCAACAGAGTGCTAGGCTCTCTTCCTGTTAACAGTAATGTCTGTCTTATAAGACCTACAGTGCAGCTTCTATTCACTCGAATGGGGCAATTTTGAAAAATCCTGGTAGTCCTCATCCCTGAAAACCCTGAGAGGTAGGTAGTATTCCATTAAACAACTCACTCAATTCCCAAAGCTGAAGAAGGTGCTTGACCCTCTTCTTTCTAACATTGATGGATTTCATACAAGAGCAACAGTGTTTCTCCATTCCCTTCACAAAGGCAATTTTGCACAAAGGTAAGGTTCCTGACTCCTGAAAACTCTGAGAAGTAGGCAGTATTCCTTTAAACAGCTAAGTCAATTCACAATGCTAAACAACTTGCTACACCCTGTTGCTTCAAACATTCATGAGTCTCTTACAAGAGCTACCAGGAATCTTCCATTCGCTTGTATGGGATATTTTGCAAAAGTTGGGTTCCTCACCCATGAAAACGCTGAGAGGTAGGCAGTATTCCTTTACCCAGCTAACTCAGTTCACAATGCTGTTCAAGGTGGTAGACCCTTTCCTTTCTAACATTAATGATTCTCTCAGAAGTTCGACAGTGATTCTTCCCATCCCTCTAAGTGCAGTATTTTGCACAAAGGTGATATTGCTCACCCATGAAAACGCTGAATTGTAGGCATTATTCCTTTAAAGCAGTATATCAATTCGCATTGGAAAACAAGATGCTTGACCCTGCTGCTTCTAACATTCATAGTTCTTTTCTAAGAGATGTAGTGCTGGTTCCATTGACTGGAAAGAGGTCATTTTGCACAAACTTGAGGTTCCTCCACCCATAAAAACACTGAGAGTTAGACAGTATTCCCTTCAACAGGTAAATCAATTCACAGTGCTTAACAGGGTGCTAGACCCTCTTCCTTCTAACATTAATGATTGTCTAACAAGACCTACAGTATGCCTCCATTCCCTTGAAAGGAGCTATTTAGCAGAACATTGATTTTCCTCCCCCTGAAAACACTGAGAGTTGGCAGTATTCCATTCAACAGGTAACTCAATTCATAGTGCTTAACAAGGTGCTTGACCCTCTTGCTTCTAACACTTATGCATCTCTTACAGGAGAAACAGTGCTTCTTCCTTCCATTGAAACAGGGCTCTTTTGCACAAAGATAATCTTCTTCACACTGTAAATGCCTGAGAGACAGGTAGTATTCCTTTGTAAAGCTCACTCAATTCTCACTTTTAAACAACAGTCGAGACCCTCTTGCTGCTGGAATGAATGCTTTTCATACATCCTAAACTGTTCTGGTTCCATTCAGTTGAAGGCAGCTATTTGGCCCAACGGTGATCTTCCTCACACATGAATAAACTGAGGGGTAGTCAGTATTCCTTTCAACAGGTAACTCATTTCTCATAGGGAGACAAGTGCCAAACTATTCCTGCCTCTCACATACTGCATCCTGCCCTGAGCTACAAGTGAATGTGCATTTCGCCGAAAGTGGGTATTTTTCAAGGAGTGAATGATTCTCCATTGTCAAAGGCTTTCATTTGGCAAGCACTCCTTTCACATGCTATTTCAACTCTCACAGGAAAACAATGTGCTTGCAAGTCCTGCTGCAAACCTTGACCCCTGCTGGCAAGAGACACAGTGCATGTTCCATTCAGTGGAAAGGGTCTATTGGCACAAAGATGGATTTGCTCACACTGTCAAACCCTTGACAGATAGGCAGTGTTCCTTTTGAATGCTAAATCACTTGAAGCTGCTAAACAAAGTGCTTGAGCATCTTTCTTGTAACCTTTGTGGTTCTCCTACAAGACATACAGTAATCCTTCCCTTCATGGAAACAGGCAATTTTGCCCCAAAATCAAGTTCGCCACACTTTCAAACTGTGAGAGGCAGGTGGTCTTAATTTTAAAACTTCACTCTACTCACACTGTTACACAACTTGCTGTGCGCTCTTGCTTCCAACCTAAATAATTTTCTCAGAAGAGCCTCAGAACTTCTTTCATTCTCTTCAAAGGGGTGATGTTGCACAAAGGTGATATACCTCATCCTTGAAAACACTGAGTGGTAGACAGTATTCCTGGAAACAAGTTACTCACGTATCATCCGAAGACAAGCTGCTTCACCCTCCTGCTTGTAACATTCATACTTTTCTTACAACACCCACACAGCTGGGTCCAGTCAGTTGTAAGAGGAGATTTTGCACAAAGTTGAAGGTTCTCACATATAAAAGCACTGAGAGGTATCAATATGTCCTTAAACAGCTAACTCAGTTGAGAATCCTCAACAGAGTGCTAGGCTCTCTTCCTGTTAACAGTAATGTCTCTCTTATAAGACCTACAGTGAAGCTTCCATTCACTCGAAAGGGGCAATTTTGAAAAATCCTGGTAGTCCTCATCCCTGAAAACCCTGAGAGGTAAGTAGTATTCCATTAAACAACTCATTCAATTCACAAAGCTGAAGAATGTGCTTGACCCTCTTCCTTTTAACATTGATGGATATCATACAAGAGCAACAGTGTTTCTCCATTCACTTCACAGAGGCAATTTTGCACAAAGGTGAGGTTCCTGACTCCTGAAAACTCTGAGAAGTAGGCAGTATTCCTTTAAACAGCTAAGTCAATTCACAATGCTAAACAACTTGCTACACCCTGTTGCTTCAAACATTCATGAGTCTCTTACAAGAGCTACCAGGAATCTTCCATTCGCTTGTATGGGATATTTTGCAAAAGTTGGGTTCCTCACCCATGAAAACGCTGAGAGGTAGGCATTATTCCTTTACCCAGCTAACTCAGTTCACAATGCTGTTCAAGGTGGTAGACCCTTTCCTTTCTAACATTAATGATTCTCTCAGAAGTTCGACAGTGATTCTTCCCATCCCTCTAAGTGCAGTATTTTGCACAAAGGTGGTATTGCTCACCCATGAAAACACTGAGTTGTAGGCATTATTCCTTTAAAGCAGTATATCAATTCGCATTGGAAAACAAGGTGCTTGACCCTCCTGCTTCTAACATTCATACTTCTCTTCCAAGAGTTCTAGTGCTGGTTCCATTGACTTGAAAGAGGCAATTTTGCACAAACTTGAGGTTCCTCCACCCATAAAAACACTGAGAGTTAGACAGTATTCCCTTCAACAGGTAAGTCAATTCACAGTGCTTAACAGGGTGCTAGACCCTCTTGCTTCTAACATTAATGATTGTCTCACAAGACCTACAGTGTGCCTCCATTCCCTTGGAAGGGGCTATTTAGCAGAACATTGATTTTCCTCCACCTGAAAACACTGAGAGTTAGGCAGTATACTATTGAACAGGTAACTCAATTCCTAATGCTTAACAAGGTGCTTGACCGTCTTGCTTCTAACACATGCATCTCTTACTGGAGAAACAGTGCTTCTTCCTTCCATTGAAACAGGGCTATTTTCCACAAAGGTAATCTTCTTCACACTGTAAATGCCTGAGAGACAGGTAGTATTCCTTTGTAAAGCTCACTCAATTCTCACTTTTAAACAACAGTCGAGACCCTCTTGCTGCTGGAATGAATGCTTTTCATACATCCTAAACTGTTCTGGTTCCATTCAGTTGAAGGCAGCTATTTGGCCCAACGGTGATCTTCCTCACACATGAATAAACTGAGGGGTAGTCAGTATTCCTTTCAACAGGTAACTCATTTCTCATAGGGAGACAAGTGGCAAACTATTCCTGCCTCTCACATACTGCATCCTGCCCTGAGCTACAAGTGAATGTGCATTTCGCCGAAAGTGGGTATTTTTCAAGGAGTGAATGATTCTCCATTGTCAAAGGCTTTCATTTGGCAAGCACTCCTTTCACATGCTAATTCAACTCTCACAGGAAAACAATGTGCTTGCAACTCCTGCTGCAAACCTTGACATCTGCTTGCCAGACACACAGTGCATGTTCCATTCAGTGGAAAGGGTCTACTGGCACAAAGATGGATTTGCTCACACTGTCAAACCCTTGACAGATAGGCAGTGTTCCTTTTGAATGCTAAATCACTTGAAGCTGCTAAACAAAGTGCTTGAGCATCTTTCTTGTAACCTTTGTGGTTCTCCTACAAGACATACAGTAATCCTTCCCTTCATGGAAACAGGCAATTTTGCCCCAAAATCAAGTTCCTCACACTTTCAAACTCTCAGAGGCAGGTGGTCTTAATTTTAAAACTTCACTCTACTCACACTGTTACACAACTTGCTGTACGCTCTTGCTTCCAACCTAAATAATTTAATCAGAAGAGCCTCAGAACTTCTTCCATTCTCTTCAAAGGGGTGATGTTGCACAAAGGTGATATACCTCATCCTTGAAAACACTGAGTGGTAGGCAGTATTCCTGGAAAAAAGTTACTCACGTATCATCCGAAGACAAGCTGCTTCACCCTCCTGCTTGTAACATTCATACTTTTCTTACAACACCCACACAGCTGGGTCCAGTCAGTTGTAAGAGGAGATTTTGCACAAAGTTGAAGGTTCTCACATATAAAAGCACTGAGAGGTATCAGTATGTCCTTAAACAGCTAACTCAGTTGAGAATCCTCAACAGAGTGCTAGGCTCTCTTCCTGTTAACAGTAATGTCTGTCTTATAAGACCTACAGTGCAGCTTCTATTCACTCGAATGGGGCAATTTTGAAAAATCCTGGTAGTCCTCATCCCTGAAAACCCTGAGAGGTAGGTAGTATTCCATTAAACAACTCACTCAATTCCCAAAGCTGAAGAAGGTGCTTGACCCTCTTCTTTCTAACATTGATGGATTTCATACAAGAGCAACAGTGTTTCTCCATTCCCTTCACAAAGGCAATTTTGCACAAAGGTAAGGTTCCTGACTCCTGAAAACTCTGAGAAGTAGGCAGTATTCCTTTAAACAGCTAAGTCAATTCACAATGCTAAACAACTTGCTACACCCTGTTGCTTCAAACATTCATGAGTCTCTTACAAGAGCTACCAGGAATCTTCCATTCGCTTGTATGGGATATTTTGCAAAAGTTGGGTTCCTCACCCATGAAAACGCTGAAAAGTAGGCAGTATTCCTTTACCCAGCTAACTCAGTTCACAATGCTGTTCAAGGTGGTAGACCCTTTCCTTTCTAACATTAATGATTCTCTCAGAAGTTCGACAGTGATTCTTCCCATCCCTCTAAGTGCAGTATTTTGCACAAAGGTGATATTGCTCACCCATGAAAACGCTGAATTGTAGGCATTATTCCTTTAAAGCAGTATATCAATTCGCATTGGAAAACAAGATGCTTGACCCTGCTGCTTCTAACATTCATAGTTCTTTTCTAAGAGATGTAGTGCTGGTTCCATTGACTGGAAAGAGGTCATTTTGCACAAACTTGAGGTTCCTCCACCCATAAAAACACTGAGAGTTAGACATTATTCCCTTCAACAGGTAAATCAATTCACAGTGCTTAACAGGGTGCTAGACCCTCTTCCTTCTAACATTAATGATTGTCTAACAAGACCTACAGTATGCCTCCATTCCCTTGAAAGGAGCTATTTAGCAGAACATTGATTTTCCTCCCCCTGAAAACACTGAGAGTTGGCAGTATTCCATTCAACAGGTAACTCAATTCATAGTGCTTAACAAGGTGCTTGACCCTCTTGCTTCTAACACTTATGCATCTCTTACAGGAGAAACAGTGCTTCTTCCTTCCATTGAAACAGGGCTCTTTTGCACAAAGATAATCTTCTTCACACTGTAAATGCCTGAGAGACAGGTAGTATTCCTTTGTAAAGCTCACTCAATTCTCACTTTTAAACAACAGTCGAGACCCTCTTGCTGCTGGAATGAATGCTTTTCATACATCCTAAACTGTTCTGGTTCCATTCAGTTGAAGGCAGCTATTTGGCCCAACGGTGATCTTCCTCACACATGAATAAACTGAGGGGTAGTCAGTATTCCTTTCAACAGGTAACTCATTTCTCATAGGGAGACAAGTGGCAAACTATTCCTGCCTCTCACATACTGCATACTGCCCTGAGCTACAAGTGAATGTGCATTTCGCCGAAAGTGGGTATTTTTCAAGGAGTGAATGATTCTCCATTGTCAAAGGCTTTCATTTGGCAAGCACTCCTTTCACATGCTATTTCAACTCTCACAGGAAAACAATGTGCTTGCAAGTCCTGCTGCAAACCTTGACCCCTGCTGGCAAGAGACACAGTGCATGTTCCATTCAGTGGAAAGGGTCTATTGGCACAAAGATGGATTTGCTCACACTGTCAAACTCTTGACAAATAGGCAGTCTTCCTTTTGAATGCTAAATCACTTGAAGCTGCTAAACAAAGTGCTAGAGCATCTTTCTTGTAATCTTTGTGGTTCTCCTACAAGACATACAGTAATCCTTCCCTTCATGGAAACAGGCAATTTTGCCCCAAAATCAAGTTCCTCACACTTTCAAACTGTCAGAGGCTGGTGGTCTTCCTTTTAAAACTTCACTCTACTCACACTGTTACACAACTTGCTGTGCGCTCTTGCTTCCAACCTAAATAATTTTCTCAGAAGAGCCTCAGAACTTCTTTCATTCTCTTCAAAGGGGTGTTGTTGCACAAATGTGATATACCTCATCCTTGAAAACACTGAGTGGTAGACAGTATTCCTGGAAACAAGTTACTCACGTATCATCCGAAGACAAGCTGCTTCCCCCTCCTGCTTGTAACATTCATACTTTTCTTACAACACCCACACAGCTGGGTCCAGTCAGTTGTAAGAGGAGATTTTGCACAAAGTTGAAGGTTCTCACATATAAAAGCACTGAGAGGTATCAATATGTCCTTAAACAGCTAACTCAGTTGAGAATCCTCAACAGAGTGCTAGGCTCTCTTCCTGTTAACAGTAATGTCTCTCTTATAAGACCTACAGTGCAGCTTCCATTCACTCGAAAGGGGCAATTTTGAAAAATCCTGGTAGTCCTCATCCCTGAAAACCCTGAGAGGTAAGTAGTATTCCATTAAACAACTCATTCAATTCACAAAGCTGAAGAATGTGCTTGACCCTCTTCCTTTTAACATTGATGGATATCATACAAGAGCAACAGTGTTTCTCCATTCACTTCACAGAGGCAATTTTGCACAAAGGTGAGGTTCCTGACTCCTGAAAACTCTGAGAAGTAGGCAGTATTCCTTTAAACAGCTAAGTCAATTCACAATGCTAAAGAACTTGCTACACCCTGTTGCTTCAAACATTCATGAGTCTCTTACAAGAGCTACCAGGAATCTTCCATTCGCTTGTATGGGATATTTTGCAAAAGTTGGGTTCCTCACCCATGAAAACGCTGAGAGGTAGGCAGTATTCCTTTACCCAGCTAACTCAGTTCACAATGCTGTTCAAGGTGGTAGACCCTTTCTTTTCTAACATTAATGATTCTCTCAGAAGTTCGACAGTGATTCTTCCCATCCCTCTAAGTGCAGTATTTTGCACAAAGGTGGTATTGCTCACCCATGAAAACGCTGAGTTGTAGGCATTATTCCTTTAAAGCAGTATATCAATTCGCATTGGAAAACAAGGTGCTTGACCCTCCTGCTTCTAACATTCATACTTCTTTTCCAAGAGATGTAGTGCTGGTTCCATTGACTGGAAAGAGGTCATTTTGCACAAACTTGAGGTTCCTCCACCCATAAAAACACTGAGAGTTAGACAGTATTCCCTTCAACAGGTAAGTCAATTCACAGTGCTTAACAGGGTGCTAGACCCTCTTCCTTCTAACATTAATGATTGTCTAACAAGACCTACAGTATGCCTCCATTCCCTTGAAAGGAGCTATTTAGCAGAACATTGATTTTCCTCCCCCTGAAAACACTGAGAGTTGGCAGTATTCCATTCAACAGGTAACTCAATTCATAGTGCTTAACAAGATGCTTGACCCTCTTGCTTCTAACACTTATGCATCTCTTACAGGAGAAACAGTGCTTCTTCCTTCCATTGAAACAGGGCTCTTTTGCACAAAGATAATCTTCTTCACACTGTAAATGCCTGAGAGACAGGTAGTATTCCTTTGTAAAGCTCACTCAATTCTCACTTTTAAACAACAGTCGAGACCCTCTTGCTGCTGGAATGAATGGTTTTCATACATCCTAAACTGTTCTGGTTCCATTCAGTTGAAGGCAGCTATTTGGCCCAACGGTGATCTTCCTCACACATGAATAAACTGAGGGGTAGTCAGTATTCCTTTCAACAGGTAACTCATTTCTCATAGGGAGACAAGTGGCAAACTATTCCTGCCTCTCACATACTGCATCCTGCCCTGAGCTACAAGTGAATGTGCATTTCGCCGAAAGTGGGTATTTTTCAAGGAGTGAATGATTCTCCATTGTCAAAGGCTTTCATTTGGCAAGCACTCCTTTCACATGCTAATTCAACTCTCACAGGAAAACAATGTGCTTGCAAGTCCTGCTGCAAACCTTGACATCTGCTTGCCAGACACACAGTGCATGTTCCATTCAGTGGAAAGGGTCTATTGGCACAAAGATGGATTTGCTCACACTGTCAAACCCTTGACAGATAGGCAGTGTTCCTTTTGAATGCTAAATCACTTGAAGCTGCTAAACAAAGTGCTTGAGCATCTTTCTTGTAACCTTTGTGGTTCTCCTACAAGACATACAGTAATCCTTCCCTTCATGGAAACAGGCAATTTTGCCCCAAAATCAAGTTCGCCACACTTTCAAACTGTGAGAGGCAGGTGGTCTTAATTTTAAAACTTCACTCTACTCACACTGTTACACAACTTGCTGTGCGCTCTTGCTTCCAACCTAAATAATTTTCTCAGAAGAGCCTCAGAACTTCTTTCATTCTCTTCAAAGGGGTGATGTTGCACAAAGGTGATATACCTCATCCTTGAAAACACTGAGTGGTAGACAGTATTCCTGGAAACAAGTTACTCACGTATCATCCGAAGACAAGCTGCTTCACCCTCCTGCTTGTAACATTCATACTTTTCTTACAACACCCACACAGCTGGGTCCAGTCAGTTGTAAGAGGAGATTTTGCACAAAGTTGAAGGTTCTCACATATAAAAGCACTGAGAGGTATCAATATGTCCTTAAACAGCTAACTCAGTTGAGAATCCTCAACAGAGTGCTAGGCTCTCTTCCTGTTAACAGTAATGTCTCTCTTATAAGACCTACAGTGCAGCTTCCATTCACCCGAATGGGGCAATTTTGAAAAATCCTGGTAGTCCTCATCCCTGAAAACCCTGAGAGGTAGGTAGTATTCCATTAAACAACTCACTCAATTCCCAAAGCTGAAGAAGGTGCTTGACCCTCTTCTTTCTAACATTGATGGATTTCATACAAGAGCAACAGTGTTTCTCCATTCCCTTCACAAAGGCAATTTTGCACAAAGGTGAGGTTCCTGACTCCTGAAAACTCTGAGAAGTAGGCAGTATTCCTTTAAACAGCTAAGTCAATTCACAATGCTAAACAACTTGCTACACCCTGTTGCTTCAAACATTCATGAGTCTCTTACAAGAGCTACCAGGAATCTTCCATTCGCTTGTATGGGATATTTTGCAAAAGTTGGGTTCCTCACCCATGAAAACGCTGAGAGGTAGGCAGTATTCCTTTACCCAGCTAACTCAGTTCACAATGCTGTTCAAGGTGGTAGACCCTTTCCTTTCTAACATTAATGATTCTCTCAGAAGTTCGACAGTGATTCTTCCCATCCCTCTAAGTGCAGTATTTTGCACAAAGGTGATATTGCTCACCCATGAAAACGCTGAATTGTAGGCATTATTCCTTTAAAGCAGTATATCAATTCGCATTGGAAAACAAGATGCTTGACCCTGCTGCTTCTAACATTCATAGTTCTTTTCTAAGAGATGTAGTGCTGGTTCCATTGACTGGAAAGAGGTCATTTTGCACAAACTTGAGGTTCCTCCACCCATAAAAACACTGAGAGTTAGACAGTATTCCCTTCAACAGGTAAATCAATTCACAGTGCTTAACAGGGTGCTAGACCCTCTTCCTTCTAACATTAATGATTGTCTAACAAGACCTACAGTATGCCTCCATTCCCTTGAAAGGAGCTATTTAGCAGAACATTGATTTTCCTCCCCCTGAAAACACTGAGAGTTGGCAGTATTCCATTCAACAGGTAACTCAATTCATAGTGCTTAACAAGGTGCTTGACCCTCTTGCTTCTAACACTTATGCATCTCTTACAGGAGAAACAGTGCTTCTTCCTTCCATTGAAACAGGGCTCTTTTGCACAAAGATAATCTTCTTCACACTGTAAATGCCTGAGAGACAGGTAGTATTCCTTTGTAAAGCTCACTCAATTCTCACTTTTAAACAACAGTCGAGACCCTCTTGCTGCTGGAATGAATGCTTTTCATACATCCTAAACTGTTCTGGTTCCATTCAGTTGAAGGCAGCTATTTGGCCCAACGGTGATCTTCCTCACACATGAATAAACTGAGGGGTAGTCAGTATTCCTTTCAACAGGTAACTCATTTCTCATAGGGAGACAAGTGCCAAACTATTCCTGCCTCTCACATACTGCATCCTGCCCTGAGCTACAAGTGAATGTGCATTTCGCCGAAAGTGGGTATTTTTCAAGGAGTGAATGATTCTCCATTGTCAAAGGCTTTCATTTGGCAAGCACTCCTTTCACATGCTATTTCAACTCTCACAGGAAAACAATGTGCTTGCAAGTCCTGCTGCAAACCTTGACCCCTGCTGGCAAGAGACACAGTGCATGTTCCATTCAGTGGAAAGGGTCTATTGGCACAAAGATGGATTTGCTCACACTGTCAAACCCTTGACAGATAGGCAGTGTTCCTTTTGAATGCTAAATCACTTGAAGCTGCTAAACAAAGTGCTTGAGCATCTTTCTTGTAACCTTTGTGGTTCTCCTACAAGACATACAGTAATCCTTCCCTTCATGGAAACAGGCAATTTTGCCCCAAAATCAAGTTCGCCACACTTTCAAACTGTGAGAGGCAGGTGGTCTTAATTTTAAAACTTCACTCTACTCACACTGTTACACAACTTGCTGTGCGCTCTTGCTTCCAACCTAAATAATTTTCTCAGAAGAGCCTCAGAACTTCTTTCATTCTCTTCAAAGGGGTGATGTTGCACAAAGGTGATATACCTCATCCTTGAAAACACTGAGTGGTAGACAGTATTCCTGGAAACAAGTTACTCACGTATCATCCGAAGACAAGCTGCTTCACCCTCCTGCTTGTAACATTCATACTTTTCTTACAACACCCACACAGCTGGGTCCAGTCAGTTGTAAGAGGAGATTTTGCACAAAGTTGAAGGTTCTCACATATAAAAGCACTGAGAGGTATCAATATGTCCTTAAACAGCTAACTCAGTTGAGAATCCTCAACAGAGTGCTAGGCTCTCTTCCTGTTAACAGTAATGTCTCTCTTATAAGACCTACAGTGAAGCTTCCATTCACTCGAAAGGGGCAATTTTGAAAAATCCTGGTAGTCCTCATCCCTGAAAACCCTGAGAGGTAAGTAGTATTCCATTAAACAACTCATTCAATTCACAAAGCTGAAGAATGTGCTTGACCCTCTTCCTTTTAACATTGATGGATATCATACAAGAGCAACAGTGTTTCTCCATTCACTTCACAGAGGCAATTTTGCACAAAGGTGAGGTTCCTGACTCCTGAAAACTCTGAGAAGTAGGCAGTATTCCTTTAAACAGCTAAGTCAATTCACAATGCTAAACAACTTGCTACACCCTGTTGCTTCAAACATTCATGAGTCTCTTACAAGAGCTACCAGGAATCTTCCATTCGCTTGTATGGGATATTTTGCAAAAGTTGGGTTCCTCACCCATGAAAACGCTGAGAGGTAGGCATTATTCCTTTACCCAGCTAACTCAGTTCACAATGCTGTTCAAGGTGGTAGACCCTTTCCTTTCTAACATTAATGATTCTCTCAGAAGTTCGACAGTGATTCTTCCCATCCCTCTAAGTGCAGTATTTTGCACAAAGGTGGTATTGCTCACCCATGAAAACACTGAGTTGTAGGCATTATTCCTTTAAAGCAGTATATCAATTCGCATTGGAAAACAAGGTGCTTGACCCTCCTGCTTCTAACATTCATACTTCTCTTCCAAGAGTTCTAGTGCTGGTTCCATTGACTTGAAAGAGGCAATTTTGCACAAACTTGAGGTTCCTCCACCCATAAAAACACTGAGAGTTAGACAGTATTCCCTTCAACAGGTAAGTCAATTCACAGTGCTTAACAGGGTGCTAGACCCTCTTGCTTCTAACATTAATGATTGTCTCACAAGACCTACAGTGTGCCTCCATTCCCTTGGAAGGGGCTATTTAGCAGAACATTGATTTTCCTCCACCTGAAAACACTGAGAGTTAGGCAGTATACTATTGAACAGGTAACTCAATTCCTAATGCTTAACAAGGTGCTTGACCGTCTTGCTTCTAACACATGCATCTCTTACTGGAGAAACAGTGCTTCTTCCTTCCATTGAAACAGGGCTATTTTCCACAAAGGTAATCTTCTTCACACTGTAAATGCCTGAGAGACAGGTAGTATTCCTTTGTAAAGCTCACTCAATTCTCACTTTTAAACAACAGTCGAGACCCTCTTGCTGCTGGAATGAATGCTTTTCATACATCCTAAACTGTTCTGGTTCCATTCAGTTGAAGGCAGCTATTTGGCCCAACGGTGATCTTCCTCACACATGAATAAACTGAGGGGTAGTCAGTATTCCTTTCAACAGGTAACTCATTTCTCATAGGGAGACAAGTGGCAAACTATTCCTGCCTCTCACATACTGCATCCTGCCCTGAGCTACAAGTGAATGTGCATTTCGCCGAAAGTGGGTATTTTTCAAGGAGTGAATGATTCTCCATTGTCAAAGGCTTTCATTTGGCAAGCACTCCTTTCACATGCTAATTCAACTCTCACAGGAAAACAATGTGCTTGCAACTCCTGCTGCAAACCTTGACATCTGCTTGCCAGACACACAGTGCATGTTCCATTCAGTGGAAAGGGTCTACTGGCACAAAGATGGATTTGCTCACACTGTCAAACCCTTGACAGATAGGCAGTGTTCCTTTTGAATGCTAAATCACTTGAAGCTGCTAAACAAAGTGCTTGAGCATCTTTCTTGTAACCTTTGTGGTTCTCCTACAAGACATACAGTAATCCTTCCCTTCATGGAAACAGGCAATTTTGCCCCAAAATCAAGTTCCTCACACTTTCAAACTCTCAGAGGCAGGTGGTCTTAATTTTAAAACTTCACTCTACTCACACTGTTACACAACTTGCTGTACGCTCTTGCTTCCAACCTAAATAATTTAATCAGAAGAGCCTCAGAACTTCTTCCATTCTCTTCAAAGGGGTGATGTTGCACAAAGGTGATATACCTCATCCTTGAAAACACTGAGTGGTAGGCAGTATTCCTGGAAAAAAGTTACTCACGTATCATCCGAAGACAAGCTGCTTCACCCTCCTGCTTGTAACATTCATACTTTTCTTACAACACCCACACAGCTGGGTCCAGTCAGTTGTAAGAGGAGATTTTGCACAAAGTTGAAGGTTCTCACATATAAAAGCACTGAGAGGTATCAGTATGTCCTTAAACAGCTAACTCAGTTGAGAATCCTCAACAGAGTGCTAGGCTCTCTTCCTGTTAACAGTAATGTCTGTCTTATAAGACCTACAGTGCAGCTTCTATTCACTCGAATGGGGCAATTTTGAAAAATCCTGGTAGTCCTCATCCCTGAAAACCCTGAGAGGTAGGTAGTATTCCATTAAACAACTCACTCAATTCCCAAAGCTGAAGAAGGTGCTTGACCCTCTTCTTTCTAACATTGATGGATTTCATACAAGAGCAACAGTGTTTCTCCATTCCCTTCACAAAGGCAATTTTGCACAAAGGTAAGGTTCCTGACTCCTGAAAACTCTGAGAAGTAGGCAGTATTCCTTTAAACAGCTAAGTCAATTCACAATGCTAAACAACTTGCTACACCCTGTTGCTTCAAACATTCATGAGTCTCTTACAAGAGCTACCAGGAATCTTCCATTCGCTTGTATGGGATATTTTGCAAAAGTTGGGTTCCTCACCCATGAAAACGCTGAGAGGTAGGCAGTATTCCTTTACCCAGCTAACTCAGTTCACAATGCTGTTCAAGGTGGTAGACCCTTTCCTTTCTAACATTAATGATTCTCTCAGAAGTTCGACAGTGATTCTTCCCATCCCTCTAAGTGCAGTATTTTGCACAAAGGTGATATTGCTCACCCATGAAAACGCTGAATTGTAGGCATTATTCCTTTAAAGCAGTATATCAATTCGCATTGGAAAACAAGATGCTTGACCCTGCTGCTTCTAACATTCATAGTTCTTTTCTAAGAGATGTAGTGCTGGTTCCATTGACTGGAAAGAGGTCATTTTGCACAAACTTGAGGTTCCTCCACCCATAAAAACACTGAGAGTTAGACAGTATTCCCTTCAACAGGTAAATCAATTCACAGTGCTTAACAGGGTGCTAGACCCTCTTCCTTCTAACATTAATGATTGTCTAACAAGACCTACAGTATGCCTCCATTCCCTTGAAAGGAGCTATTTAGCAGAACATTGATTTTCCTCCCCCTGAAAACACTGAGAGTTGGCAGTATTCCATTCAACAGGTAACTCAATTCATAGTGCTTAACAAGGTGCTTGACCCTCTTGCTTCTAACACTTATGCATCTCTTACAGGAGAAACAGTGCTTCTTCCTTCCATTGAAACAGGGCTCTTTTGCACAAAGATAATCTTCTTCACACTGTAAATGCCTGAGAGACAGGTAGTATTCCTTTGTAAAGCTCACTCAATTCTCACTTTTAAACAACAGTCGAGACCCTCTTGCTGCTGGAATGAATGCTTTTCATACATCCTAAACTGTTCTGGTTCCATTCAGTTGAAGGCAGCTATTTGGCCCAACGGTGATCTTCCTCACACATGAATAAACTGAGGGGTAGTCAGTATTCCTTTCAACAGGTAACTCATTTCTCATAGGGAGACAAGTGCCAAACTATTCCTGCCTCTCACATACTGCATCCTGCCCTGAGCTACAAGTGAATGTGCATTTCGCCGAAAGTGGGTATTTTTCAAGGAGTGAATGATTCTCCATTGTCAAAGGCTTTCATTTGGCAAGCACTCCTTTCACATGCTATTTCAACTCTCACAGGAAAACAATGTGCTTGCAAGTCCTGCTGCAAACCTTGACCCCTGCTGGCAAGAGACACAGTGCATGTTCCATTCAGTGGAAAGGGTCTATTGGCACAAAGATGGATTTGCTCACACTGTCAAACCCTTGACAGATAGGCAGTGTGCCTTTTGAATGCTAAATCACTTGAAGCTGCTAAACAAAGTGCTTGAGCATCTTTCTTGTAACCTTTGTGGTTCTCCTACAAGACATACAGTAATCCTTCCCTTCATGGAAACAGGCAATTTTGCCCCAAAATCAAGTTCGCCACACTTTCAAACTGTGAGAGGCAGGTGGTCTTAATTTTAAAACTTCACTCTACTCACACTGTTACACAACTTGCTGTGCGCTCTTGCTTCCAACCTAAATAATTTTCTCAGAAGAGCCTCAGAACTTCTTTCATTCTCTTCAAAGGGGTGATGTTGCACAAAGGTGATATACCTCATCCTTGAAAACACTGAGTGGTAGACAGTATTCCTGGAAACAAGTTACTCACGTATCATCCGAAGACAAGCTGCTTCACCCTCCTGCTTGTAACATTCATACTTTTCTTACAACACCCACACAGCTGGGTCCAGTCAGTTGTAAGAGGAGATTTTGCACAAAGTTGAAGGTTCTCACATATAAAAGCACTGAGAGGTGTCAATATGTCCTTAAACAGCTAACTCAGTTGAGAATCCTCAACAGAGTGCTAGGCTCTCTTCCTGTTAACAGTAATGTCTCTCTTATAAGACCTACAGTGAAGCTTCCATTCACTCGAAAGGGGCAATTTTGAAAAATCCTGGTAGTCCTCATCCCTGAAAACCCTGAGAGGTAAGTAGTATTCCATTAAACAACTCATTCAATTCACAAAGCTGAAGAATGTGCTTGACCCTCTTCCTTTTAACATTGATGGATATCATACAAGAGCAACAGTGTTTCTCCATTCACTTCACAGAGGCAATTTTGCACAAAGGTGAGGTTCCTGACTCCTGAAAACTCTGAGAAGTAGGCAGTATTCCTTTAAACAGCTAAGTCAATTCACAATGCTAAACAACTTGCTACACCCTGTTGCTTCAAACATTCATGAGTCTCTTACAAGAGCTACCAGGAATCTTCCATTCGCTTGTATGGGATATTTTGCAAAAGTTGGGTTCCTCACCCATGAAAACGCTGAGAGGTAGGCATTATTCCTTTACCCAGCTAACTCAGTTCACAATGCTGTTCAAGGTGGTAGACCCTTTCCTTTCTAACATTAATGATTCTCTCAGAAGTTCGACAGTGATTCTTCCCATCCCTCTAAGTGCAGTATTTTGCACAAAGGTGGTATTGCTCACCCATGAAAACACTGAGTTGTAGGCATTATTCCTTTAAAGCAGTATATCAATTCGCATTGGAAAACAAGGTGCTTGACCCTCCTGCTTCTAACATTCATACTTCTCTTCCAAGAGTTCTAGTGCTGGTTCCATTGACTTGAAAGAGGCAATTTTGCACAAACTTGAGGTTCCTCCACCCATAAAAACACTGAGAGTTAGACAGTATTCCCTTCAACAGGTAAGTCAATTCACAGTGCTTAACAGGGTGCTAGACCCTCTTGCTTCTAACATTAATGATTGTCTCACAAGACCTACAGTGTGCCTCCATTCCCTTGGAAGGGGCTATTTAGCAGAACATTGATTTTCCTCCACCTGAAAACACTGAGAGTTAGGCAGTATACTATTGAACAGGTAACTCAATTCCTAATGCTTAACAAGGTGCTTGACCGTCTTGCTTCTAACACATGCATCTCTTACTGGAGAAACAGTGCTTCTTCCTTCCATTGAAACAGGGCTATTTTCCACAAAGGTAATCTTCTTCACACTGTAAATGCCTGAGAGACAGGTAGTATTCCTTTGTAAAGCTCACTCAATTCTCACTTTTAAACAACAGTCGAGACCCTCTTGCTGCTGGAATGAATGCTTTTCATACATCCTAAACTGTTCTGGTTCCATTCAGTTGAAGGCAGCTATTTGGCCCAACGGTGATCTTCCTCACACATGAATAAACTGAGGGGTAGTCAGTATTCCTTTCAACAGGTAACTCATTTCTCATAGGGAGACAAGTGGCAAACTATTCCTGCCTCTCACATACTGCATCCTGCCCTGAGCTACAAGTGAATGTGCATTTCGCCGAAAGTGGGTATTTTTCAAGGAGTGAATGATTCTCCATTGTCAAAGGCTTTCATTTGGCAAGCACTCCTTTCACATGCTAATTCAACTCTCACAGGAAAACAATGTGCTTGCAACTCCTGCTGCAAACCTTGACATCTGCTTGCCAGACACACAGTGCATGTTCCATTCAGTGGAAAGGGTCTACTGGCACAAAGATGGATTTGCTCACACTGTCAAACCCTTGACAGATAGGCAGTGTTCCTTTTGAATGCTAAATCACTTGAAGCTGCTAAACAAAGTGCTTGAGCATCTTTCTTGTAACCTTTGTGGTTCTCCTACAAGACATACAGTAATCCTTCCCTTCATGGAAACAGGCAATTTTGCCCCAAAATCAAGTTCCTCACACTTTCAAACTCTCAGAGGCAGGTGGTCTTAATTTTAAAACTTCACTCTACTCACACTGTTACACAACTTGCTGTACGCTCTTGCTTCCAACCTAAATAATTTAATCAGAAGAGCCTCAGAACTTCTTCCATTCTCTTCAAAGGGGTGATGTTGCACAAAGGTGATATACCTCATCCTTGAAAACACTGAGTGGTAGGCAGTATTCCTGGAAAAAAGTTACTCACGTATCATCCGAAGACAAGCTGCTTCACCCTCCTGCTTGTAACATTCATACTTTTCTTACAACACCCACACAGCTGGGTCCAGTCAGTTGTAAGAGGAGATTTTGCACAAAGTTGAAGGTTCTCACATATAAAAGCACTGAGAGGTATCAGTATGTCCTTAAACAGCTAACTCAGTTGAGAATCCTCAACAGAGTGCTAGGCTCTCTTCCTGTTAACAGTAATGTCTGTCTTATAAGACCTACAGTGCAGCTTCTATTCACTCGAATGGGGCAATTTTGAAAAATCCTGGTAGTCCTCATCCCTGAAAACCCTGAGAGGTAGGTAGTATTCCATTAAACAACTCACTCAATTCCCAAAGCTGAAGAAGGTGCTTGACCCTCTTCTTTCTAACATTGATGGATTTCATACAAGAGCAACAGTGTTTCTCCATTCCCTTCACAAAGGCAATTTTGCACAAAGGTAAGGTTCCTGACTCCTGAAAACTCTGAGAAGTAGGCAGTATTCCTTTAAACAGCTAAGTCAATTCACAATGCTAAACAACTTGCTACACCCTGTTGCTTCAAACATTCATGAGTCTCTTACAAGAGCTACCAGGAATCTTCCATTCGCTTGTATGGGATATTTTGCAAAAGTTGGGTTCCTCACCCATGAAAACGCTGAAAAGTAGGCAGTATTCCTTTACCCAGCTAACTCAGTTCACAATGCTGTTCAAGGTGGTAGACCCTTTCCTTTCTAACATTAATGATTCTCTCAGAAGTTCGACAGTGATTCTTCCCATCCCTCTAAGTGCAGTATTTTGCACAAAGGTGATATTGCTCACCCATGAAAACGCTGAATTGTAGGCATTATTCCTTTAAAGCAGTATATCAATTCGCATTGGAAAACAAGATGCTTGACCCTGCTGCTTCTAACATTCATAGTTCTTTTCTAAGAGATGTAGTGCTGGTTCCATTGACTGGAAAGAGGTCATTTTGCACAAACTTGAGGTTCCTCCACCCATAAAAACACTGAGAGTTAGACATTATTCCCTTCAACAGGTAAATCAATTCACAGTGCTTAACAGGGTGCTAGACCCTCTTCCTTCTAACATTAATGATTGTCTAACAAGACCTACAGTATGCCTCCATTCCCTTGAAAGGAGCTATTTAGCAGAACATTGATTTTCCTCCCCCTGAAAACACTGAGAGTTGGCAGTATTCCATTCAACAGGTAACTCAATTCATAGTGCTTAACAAGGTGCTTGACCCTCTTGCTTCTAACACTTATGCATCTCTTACAGGAGAAACAGTGCTTCTTCCTTCCATTGAAACAGGGCTCTTTTGCACAAAGATAATCTTCTTCACACTGTAAATGCCTGAGAGACAGGTAGTATTCCTTTGTAAAGCTCACTCAATTCTCACTTTTAAACAACAGTCGAGACCCTCTTGCTGCTGGAATGAATGCTTTTCATACATCCTAAACTGTTCTGGTTCCATTCAGTTGAAGGCAGCTATTTGGCCCAACGGTGATCTTCCTCACACATGAATAAACTGAGGGGTAGTCAGTATTCCTTTCAACAGGTAACTCATTTCTCATAGGGAGACAAGTGGCAAACTATTCCTGCCTCTCACATACTGCATACTGCCCTGAGCTACAAGTGAATGTGCATTTCGCCGAAAGTGGGTATTTTTCAAGGAGTGAATGATTCTCCATTGTCAAAGGCTTTCATTTGGCAAGCACTCCTTTCACATGCTATTTCAACTCTCACAGGAAAACAATGTGCTTGCAAGTCCTGCTGCAAACCTTGACCCCTGCTGGCAAGAGACACAGTGCATGTTCCATTCAGTGGAAAGGGTCTATTGGCACAAAGATGGATTTGCTCACACTGTCAAACTCTTGACAAATAGGCAGTCTTCCTTTTGAATGCTAAATCACTTGAAGCTGCTAAACAAAGTGCTAGAGCATCTTTCTTGTAATCTTTGTGGTTCTCCTACAAGACATACAGTAATCCTTCCCTTCATGGAAACAGGCAATTTTGCCCCAAAATCAAGTTCCTCACACTTTCAAACTGTCAGAGGCTGGTGGTCTTCCTTTTAAAACTTCACTCTACTCACACTGTTACACAACTTGCTGTGCGCTCTTGCTTCCAACCTAAATAATTTTCTCAGAAGAGCCTCAGAACTTCTTTCATTCTCTTCAAAGGGGTGTTGTTGCACAAATGTGATATACCTCATCCTTGAAAACACTGAGTGGTAGACAGTATTCCTGGAAACAAGTTACTCACGTATCATCCGAAGACAAGCTGCTTCCCCCTCCTGCTTGTAACATTCATACTTTTCTTACAACACCCACACAGCTGGGTCCAGTCAGTTGTAAGAGGAGATTTTGCACAAAGTTGAAGGTTCTCACATATAAAAGCACTGAGAGGTATCAATATGTCCTTAAACAGCTAACTCAGTTGAGAATCCTCAACAGAGTGCTAGGCTCTCTTCCTGTTAACAGTAATGTCTCTCTTATAAGACCTACAGTGCAGCTTCCATTCACTCGAAAGGGGCAATTTTGAAAAATCCTGGTAGTCCTCATCCCTGAAAACCCTGAGAGGTAAGTAGTATTCCATTAAACAACTCATTCAATTCACAAAGCTGAAGAATGTGCTTGACCCTCTTCCTTTTAACATTGATGGATATCATACAAGAGCAACAGTGTTTCTCCATTCACTTCACAGAGGCAATTTTGCACAAAGGTGAGGTTCCTGACTCCTGAAAACTCTGAGAAGTAGGCAGTATTCCTTTAAACAGCTAAGTCAATTCACAATGCTAAAGAACTTGCTACACCCTGTTGCTTCAAACATTCATGAGTCTCTTACAAGAGCTACCAGGAATCTTCCATTCGCTTGTATGGGATATTTTGCAAAAGTTGGGTTCCTCACCCATGAAAACGCTGAGAGGTAGGCAGTATTCCTTTACCCAGCTAACTCAGTTCACAATGCTGTTCAAGGTGGTAGACCCTTTCTTTTCTAACATTAATGATTCTCTCAGAAGTTCGACAGTGATTCTTCCCATCCCTCTAAGTGCAGTATTTTGCACAAAGGTGGTATTGCTCACCCATGAAAACGCTGAGTTGTAGGCATTATTCCTTTAAAGCAGTATATCAATTCGCATTGGAAAACAAGGTGCTTGACCCTCCTGCTTCTAACATTCATACTTCTTTTCCAAGAGATGTAGTGCTGGTTCCATTGACTGGAAAGAGGTCATTTTGCACAAACTTGAGGTTCCTCCACCCATAAAAACACTGAGAGTTAGACAGTATTCCCTTCAACAGGTAAGTCAATTCACAGTGCTTAACAGGGTGCTAGACCCTCTTCCTTCTAACATTAATGATTGTCTAACAAGACCTACAGTATGCCTCCATTCCCTTGAAAGGAGCTATTTAGCAGAACATTGATTTTCCTCCCCCTGAAAACACTGAGAGTTGGCAGTATTCCATTCAACAGGTAACTCAATTCATAGTGCTTAACAAGATGCTTGACCCTCTTGCTTCTAACACTTATGCATCTCTTACAGGAGAAACAGTGCTTCTTCCTTCCATTGAAACAGGGCTCTTTTGCACAAAGATAATCTTCTTCACACTGTAAATGCCTGAGAGACAGGTAGTATTCCTTTGTAAAGCTCACTCAATTCTCACTTTTAAACAACAGTCGAGACCCTCTTGCTGCTGGAATGAATGGTTTTCATACATCCTAAACTGTTCTGGTTCCATTCAGTTGAAGGCAGCTATTTGGCCCAACGGTGATCTTCCTCACACATGAATAAACTGAGGGGTAGTCAGTATTCCTTTCAACAGGTAACTCATTTCTCATAGGGAGACAAGTGGCAAACTATTCCTGCCTCTCACATACTGCATCCTGCCCTGAGCTACAAGTGAATGTGCATTTCGCCGAAAGTGGGTATTTTTCAAGGAGTGAATGATTCTCCATTGTCAAAGGCTTTCATTTGGCAAGCACTCCTTTCACATGCTAATTCAACTCTCACAGGAAAACAATGTGCTTGCAAGTCCTGCTGCAAACCTTGACATCTGCTTGCCAGACACACAGTGCATGTTCCATTCAGTGGAAAGGGTCTATTGGCACAAAGATGGATTTGCTCACACTGTCAAACCCTTGACAGATAGGCAGTGTTCCTTTTGAATGCTAAATCACTTGAAGCTGCTAAACAAAGTGCTTGAGCATCTTTCTTGTAACCTTTGTGGTTCTCCTACAAGACATACAGTAATCCTTCCCTTCATGGAAACAGGCAATTTTGCCCCAAAATCAAGTTCGCCACACTTTCAAACTGTGAGAGGCAGGTGGTCTTAATTTTAAAACTTCACTCTACTCACACTGTTACACAACTTGCTGTGCGCTCTTGCTTCCAACCTAAATAATTTTCTCAGAAGAGCCTCAGAACTTCTTTCATTCTCTTCAAAGGGGTGATGTTGCACAAAGGTGATATACCTCATCCTTGAAAACACTGAGTGGTAGACAGTATTCCTGGAAACAAGTTACTCACGTATCATCCGAAGACAAGCTGCTTCACCCTCCTGCTTGTAACATTCATACTTTTCTTACAACACCCACACAGCTGGGTCCAGTCAGTTGTAAGAGGAGATTTTGCACAAAGTTGAAGGTTCTCACATATAAAAGCACTGAGAGGTATCAATATGTCCTTAAACAGCTAACTCAGTTGAGAATCCTCAACAGAGTGCTAGGCTCTCTTCCTGTTAACAGTAATGTCTCTCTTATAAGACCTACAGTGCAGCTTCCATTCACCCGAATGGGGCAATTTTGAAAAATCCTGGTAGTCCTCATCCCTGAAAACCCTGAGAGGTAGGTAGTATTCCATTAAACAACTCACTCAATTCCCAAAGCTGAAGAAGGTGCTTGACCCTCTTCTTTCTAACATTGATGGATTTCATACAAGAGCAACAGTGTTTCTCCATTCCCTTCACAAAGGCAATTTTGCACAAAGGTGAGGTTCCTGACTCCTGAAAACTCTGAGAAGTAGGCAGTATTCCTTTAAACAGCTAAGTCAATTCACAATGCTAAACAACTTGCTACACCCTGTTGCTTCAAACATTCATGAGTCTCTTACAAGAGCTACCAGGAATCTTCCATTCGCTTGTATGGGATATTTTGCAAAAGTTGGGTTCCTCACCCATGAAAACGCTGAGAGGTAGGCAGTATTCCTTTACCCAGCTAACTCAGTTCACAATGCTGTTCAAGGTGGTAGACCCTTTCCTTTCTAACATTAATGATTCTCTCAGAAGTTCGACAGTGATTCTTCCCATCCCTCTAAGTGCAGTATTTTGCACAAAGGTGGTATTGCTCACCCATGAAAACGCTGAGTTGTAGGCATTATTCCTTTAAAGCAGTATATCAATTCGCATTGGAAAACAAGGTGCTTGACCCTGCTGCTTCTAACATTCATACTTCTTTTCCAAGAGATGTAGTGCTGGTTCCATTGACTGGAAAGAGGTCATTTTGCACAAACTTGAGGTTCCTCCACCCATAAAAACACTGAGAGTTAGACAGTATTCCCTTCAACAGGTAAGTCAATTCACAGTGCTTAACAGGGTGCTAGACCCTCTTCCTTCTAACATTAATGATTGTCTAACAAGACCTACAGTATGCCTCCATTCCCTTGAAAGGAGCTATTTAGCAGAACATTGATTTTCTTCTCCCTGAAAACACTGAGAGTTGGCAGTATTCCATTCAACAGGTAACTCAATTCATAGTGCTTAACAAGATGCTTGACTCTCTTGCTTCTAACACTTATGCATCTCTTACAGGAGAAACAGTGCTTCTTCCTTCCATTGAAACAGGGCTCTTTTGCACAAAGATAATCTTCTTCACACTGTAAATGCCTGAGAGACAGGTAGTATTCCTTTGTAAAGCTCACTCAATTCTCACTTTTAAACAACAGTCGAGACCCTCTTGCTGCTGGAATGAATGCTTTTCATACATCCTAAACTGTTCTGGTTCCATTCAGTTGAAGGCAGCTATTTGGCCCAACGGTGATCTTCCTCACACATGAATAAACTGAGGGGTAGTCAGTATTCCTTTCAACAGGTAACTCATTTCTCATAGGGAGACAAGTGGCAAACTATTCCTGCCTCTCACATACTGCATCCTGCCCTGAGCTACAAGTGAATGTGCATTTCGCCGAAAGTGGGTATTTTTCAAGGAGTGAATGATTCTCCATTGTCAAAGGCTTTCATTTGGCAAGCACTCCTTTCACATGCTATTTCAACTCTCACAGGAAAACAATGTGCTTGCAACTGCTGCTGCAAACCTTGACATCTGCTTGCCAGACACATAGTGCATGTTCCATTCAGTGGAAAGGGTCTATTGGCACAAAGATGGATTTGCTCACACTGTCAAACCCTTGACAGATAGGCAGTGTTCCTTTTGAATGCTAAATCACTTGAAGCTGCTAAACAAAGTGCTTGAGCATCTTTCTTGTAACCTTTGTGGTTCTCCTACAAGACATACAGTAATCCTTCCCTTTATGGAAACAGGCAATTTTGCCCCAAAATCAAGTTCCTCACACTTTCAAACTGTCAGAGGCAGGTGGTCTTCCTTTTAAAACTTCACTCTACTCACACTGTTACACAACTTGCTGTACGCTCTTGCTTCCAACCTAAATAATTTAATCAGAAGAGCCTCAGAACTTCTTCCATTCTCTTCAAAGGGGTGATGTTGCACAAAGGTGATATACCTCATCCTTGAAAACACTGAGTGGTAGGTAGTATTCCTGGAAAAAAGTTACTCACGTATCATCCGAAGACAAGCTGCTTCACCCTCCTGCTTGTAACATTCATACTTTTCTTACAACACCCACACAGCTGGGTCCAGTCAGTTGTAAGAGGAGATTTTGAACAAAGTTGAAGGTTCTCACATATAAAAGCACTGAGAGGTATCAGTATGTCCTTAAACAGCTAACTCATTTGAGAATTCTCAACAGAGTGCTAGGCTCTCTTCCTGTTAACAGTAATGTCTCTCTTATAAGACCTACAGTGCAGCTTCCATTCACTCGAAAGGGGCAATTTTGAAAAATCCTGGTAGTCCTCATCCCTGAAAACCCTGAGAGGTAGGTAGTATTCCATTAAACAACTCACTCAATTCCCAAAGCTGAAGAAGGTGCTTGACCTTCTTCTTTCTAACATTGATGGATTTCATACAAGAGCAACAGTGTTTCTCCATTCCCTTCACAAAGGCAATTTTGCACAAAGGTGAGGTTCCTGACTCCTGAAAACTCTGAGAAGTAGGCAGTATTCCTTTAAACAGCTAAGTCAATTCACAATGCTAAACAACTTGCTACACCCTGTTGCTTCAAACATTCATGAGTCCCTTACAAGAGCTACCAGGAATCTTCCATTCGCTTGTATGGGATATTTTGCAAAAGTTGGGTTCCTCACCCATGAAAACGCTGAGAGGTAGGCAGTATTCCTTTACCCAGCTAACTCAGTTCACAATGCTGTTCAAAGTGGTAGACCCTTTCCTTTCTAACATTAATGATTCTCTCACAAGATCGACAGTGATTCTTCCCATCCCTCTAAGTGCGGTATTTTGCCCAAAGGTGGTATTCCTCACCCATGAAAACGCTGAGTTGTAGGCATTATTCCTTTAAAGCAGTATATCAATTCGCCTTTGAAAACAACGTGCTTGACCCTCCTGCTTCTAACATTCATACTTCTCTTCCAAGAGATGTAGTGCTGGTTCCATTGACTTGAAAGAGGCAATTTTGCACAAACTTGAGGTTCCTCCACCCATAAAAACACTGAGAGTTAGACAGTATTCCCTTCAACAGGTAAGTCAATTCACAGTGCTTAACAGGGTGCTAGACCCTCTTGCTTCTAACATTAATGATTGTCTTACAAGACCTACACTATGCCTCCATTCCCTTGGAAGGGGCTATTTAGCAAAACATTGATTTTCCTCCACCTGAAAACACAGAGAGTTAGGCAGTATTCCATTCAACAGGTAACTCAATTCAT
This sequence comes from Castor canadensis, assembly GCF_047511655.1. Lineage (NCBI taxonomy): Eukaryota > Metazoa > Chordata > Mammalia > Rodentia > Castoridae > Castor > Castor canadensis. The sequence continues at coordinate 37,215 of NW_027395401.1, forward strand.
AGTGCTTAACAAGGTGCTTGACCCTCTTGCTTCTAACACTTATGCATCTCTTACAGGAGAAACAGTGCTTCTTCCTTCCATTGAAACAGGGCTCTTTTGCACAAAGATAATCTTCTTCACACTGTAAAAGCCTGAGAGACAGGTAGTATTCCTTTGTAAAGCTCACTCAATTCTCACTTTTAAACAACAGTCGAGACCCTCTTGCTGCTGGAATGAATGGTTTTCATACATCCTAAACTGTTCTGGTTCCATTCAGTTGAAGGCAGCTATTTGGCCCAACGGTGATCTTCCTCACACATGAATAAACTGAGGGGTAGTCAGTATTCCTTTCAACAGGTAACTCATTTCTCATAGGGAGACAAGTGCCAAACTATTCCTGCCTCTCACATACTGCATCCTGCCCTGAGCTACAAGTGAATGTGCATTTCGCCGAAAGTGGGTATTTTTCAAGGAGTGAATGATTCTCCATTGTCAAAGGCTTTCATTTGGCAAGCACTCCTTTCACATGCTATTTCAACTCTCACAGGAAAACAATGTGCTTGCAACTACTGCTGCAAACCTTGACATCTGCTTGCCAGACACACAGTGCATGTTCCATTCAGTGGAAAGGGTCTATTGGCACAAAGATGGATTTGCTCACACTGTCAAACCCTTGACAGATAGGCAGTGTTCCTTTTGAATGCTAAATCACTTGAAGCTGCTAAACAAAGTGCTTGAGCATCTTTCTTGTAACCTTTGTGGTTCTCCTACAAGACATACAGTAATCCTTCCCTTCATGGAAACAGGCAATTTTGCCCCAAAATCAAGTTCGCCACACTTTCAAACTGTGAGAGGCAGGTGGTCTTCCTTTTAAAACTTCACTCTACTCACACTGTTACACAACTTGCTGTGCGCTCTTGCTTCCAACCTAAATAATTTTCTCAGAAGAGCCTCAGAACTTCTTTCATTCTCTTCAAAGGGGTGATGTTGCACAAATGTGATATACCTCATCCTTGAAAACACTGAGTGGTAGACAGTATTCCTGGAAACAAGTTACTCACGTATCATCCGAAGACAAGCTGCTTCACCCTCCTGCTGGTAACATTCATACTTTTCTTACAACACCCACACAGCTGGGTCCAGTCAGTTGTAAGAGGAGATTTTGCACAAAGTTGAAGGTTCTCACATATAAAAGCACTGAGAGGTATCAGTATGTCCTTAAACAGCTAACTCATTTGAGAATCCTCAACAGAGTGCTAGGCTCTCTTCCTGTTAACAGTAATGTCTCTCTTATAAGACCTACAGTGCAGCTTCCTTTCACTCGAATGGGGCAATTTTGAAAAATCCTGGTAGTCCCCATCCCTGAAAACCCTGAGAGGTAGGTAGTATTCCATTAAACAACTCATTCAATTCACAAAGCTGAAGAATGTGCTTGACCCTCTTCCTTTTAACATTGATTAATATCATACAAGAGCAACAGTGTTTCTCCATTCACTTCACAGAGGCAATTTTGCACAAAGGTGAGGTTCCTGACTCCTGAAAACTCTGAGAAGTAGGCAGTATTCCTTTAAACAGCTAAGTCAATTCACAATGCTAAACAACTTGCTACACCCTGTTGCTTCAAACATTCATGAGTCTCTTACAAGAGCTACCAGGAATCTTCCATTCGCTTGTATGGGATATTTTGCAAAAGTTGGGTTCCTCACCCATGAAAACGCTGAGAGGTAGGCAGTATTCCTTTACCCAGCTAACTCAGTTCACAATGCTGTTCAAAGTGGTAGACCCTTTCCTTTCTAACATTAATGATTCTCTCAGAAGTTCGACAGTGATTCTTCCCATCCCTCTAAGTGCGGTATTTTGCCCAAAGCTGGTATTCCTCACCCATGAAAACGCTGAGTTGTAGGCATTATTCCTTTAAAGCAGTATATCAATTCGCATTGGAAAACAAGATGCTTGACCCTGCTGCTTCTAACATTCATAGTTCTTTTCTAAGAGATGTAGTGCTGGTTCCATTGACTGGAAAGAGGTCATTTTGCACAAACTTGAGGTTCCTCCACCCATAAAAACACTGAGAGTTAGACAGTATTCCCTTCAACAGGTAAGTCAATTCACAGTGCTTAACAGGGTGCTAGACCCTCTTGCTTCTAACATTAATGATTGTCTTACAAGACCTACACTATGCCTCCATTCCCTTGGAAGGGGCTATTTAGCAAAACATTGATTTTCCTCCACCTGAAAACACAGAGAGTTAGGCAGTATTCCATTCAACAGGTAACTCAATTCATAGTGCTTAACAAGGTGCTTGACCCTCTTGCTTCTAAGACTTATGCATCTCTTACAGGAGAAACAGTGCTTCTTCCTTCCATTGAAACAGGGCTCTTTTGCACAAAGATAATCTTCTTCACACTGTAAAAGCCTGAGAGACAGGTAGTATTCCTTTGTAAAGCTCACTCAATTCTCACTTTTAAACAACAGTCCAGACCCTCTTGCTGCTGGAATGAATGGTTTTCATACATCCTAAACTGTTCTGGTTCCATTCAGTTGAAGGCAGCTATTTGGCCCAACGGTGATCTTCCTCACACATGAATAAACTGAGGGGTAGTCAGTATTCCTTTCAACAGGTAACTCATTTCTCATACGGAGACAAGTGCCAAACTATTCCTGCCTCTCACATACTGCATCCTGCCCTGAGCTACAAGTGAATGTGCATTTCGCCGAAAGTGGGTATTTTTCAAGGAGTGAATGATTCTCCATTGTCAAAGGCTTTCATTTGGCAAGCACTCCTTTCACATGCTAATTCAACTCTCACAGGAAAACAATGTGCTTGCAACTGCTGCTGCAAACCTTGACATCTGCTTGCCAGACACACAGTGCATGTTCCATTCAGTGGAAAGGGTCTATTGGCACAAAGATGGATTTGCTCACACTGTCAAACCCTTGACAGATAGGCAGTGTTCCTTTTGAATGCTAAATCACTTGAAGCTGCTAAACAAAGTGCTTGAGCATCTTTCTTGTAACCTTTGTGGTTCTCCTACAAGACATACAGTAATCCTTCCCTTCATGGAAACAGGCAATTTTGCCCCAAAATCAAGTTCCTCACACTTTCAAACTGTCAGAGGCAGGTGGTCTTCCTTTTAAAACTTCACTCTACTCACACTGTTACACAACTTGCTGTACGCTCTTGCTTCCAACCTAAATAATTTAATCAGAAGAGCCTCAGAACTTCTTCCAATCTCTTCAAAGGGGTGATGTTGCACAAAGGTGATATACCTCATCCTTGAAAACACTGAGTGGTAGGCAGTATTCCTGGAAAAAAGTTACTCACGTATCATCCGAAGACAAGCTGCTTCACCCTCCTGCTTGTAACATTCATACTTTTCTTACAACACCCACACAGCTGGGTCCAGTCAGTTGTAAGAGGAGATTTTGCACAAAGTTGAAGGTTCTCACATATAAAAGCACTGAGAGGTATCAGTATGTCCTTAAACAGCTAACTCATTTGAGAATCCTCAACAGAGTGCTAGGCTCTCTTCCTGTTAACAGTAATGTCTCTCTTATAAGACCTACAGTGCAGCTTCCATTCACTCGAAAGGGGCAATTTTGAAAAATCCTGGTAGTCCTCATCCCTGAAAACCCTGAGAGGTAGGTAGTATTCCATTAAACAACTCACTCAATTCCCAAAGCTGAAGAAGGTGCATGACCCTCTTCTTTCTAACATTGATGGATTTCATACAAGAGCAACAGTGTTTCTCCATTCCCTTCACAAAGGCAATTTTGCACAAAGGTGAGGTTCCTGACTCCTGAAAACTCTGAGAAGTAGGCAGTATTCCTTTAAACAGCTAAGTCAATTCACAATGCTAAACAACTTGCTACACCCTGTTGCTTCAAACATTCATGAGTCTCTTACAAGAGCTACCAGGAATCTTCCATTCGCTTGTATGGGATATTTTGCAAAAGTTGGGTTCCTCACCCATGAAAACGCTGAGAGGTAGGCAGTATTCCTTTACCCAGCTAACTCAGTTCACAATGCTGTTCAAAGTGGTAGACCCTTTCCTTTCTAACATTAATGATTCTCTCAGAAGTTCGACAGTGATTCTTCCCATCCCTCTAAGTGCGGTATTTTGCCCAAAGGTGGTATTCCTCACCCATGAAAACGCTGAGTTGTAGGCATTATTCCTTTAAAGCAGTATATCAATTCGCCTTTGAAAACAAGGTGCTTGACCCTCCTGCTTCTAACATTCATACTTCTCTTCCAAGAGATGTAGTGCTGGTTCCATTGACTTGAAAGAGGCAATTTTGCACAAACTTGAGGTTCCTCCACCCATAAAAACACTGAGAGTTAGACAGTATTCCCTTCAACAGGTAAGTCAATTCACAGTGCTTAACAGGGTGCTAGACCCTCTTGCTTCTAACATTAATGATTGTCTTACAAGACCTACACTATGCCTCCATTCCCTTGGAAGGGGCTATTTAGCAAAACATTGATTTTCCTCCACCTGAAAACACAGAGAGTTAGGCAGTATTCCATTCAACAGGTAACTCAATTCATAGTGCTTAACAAGGTGCTTGACCCTCTTGCTTCTAAGACTTATGCATCTCTTACAGGAGAAACAGTGCTTCTTCCTTCCATTGAAACAGGGCTCTTTTGCACAAAGATAATCTTCTTCACACTGTAAATGCCTGAGAGACAGGTAGTATTCCTTTGTAAAGCTCACTCAATTCTCACTTTTAAACAACAGTCGAGACCCTCTTGCTGCTGGAATGAATGGTTTTCATACATCCTAAACTGTTCTGGTTCCATTCAGTTGAAGGCAGCTATTTGGCCCAACGGTGATCTTCCTCACACATGAATAAACTGAGGGGTAGTCAGTATTCCTTTCAACAGGTAACTCATTTCTCATACGGAGACAAGTGCCAAACTATTCCAGCCTCTCACATACTGCATCCTGCCCTGAGCTACAAGTGTATGTGCATTTCGCCGAAAGTGGGTATTTTTCAAGGAGTGAATGATTCTCCTTTGTCAAAGGCTTTCATTTGGCCAGCACTCCTTTCACATGCTAATTCAACTCTCACATGAAAACAATGTGCTTGCAAGTCCTGCTGCAAACCTTGACCCCTGCTGGCAAGAGACACAGTGCATGTTCCATTCAGTGGACAGGGTCTATTGGCACAAAGATGGATTTGCTCACACTGTCAAACCCTTGACAGATAGGCAGTCTTCCTTTTGAATGCTAAATCACTTGAAGCTGCTAAACAAAGTGCTAGAGCATCTTTCTTGTAATCTTTGTGGTTCTCCTACAAGACATACAGTAATCCTTCCCTTCATGGAAACAGGCAATTTTGCCCCAAAATCAAGTTCGCCACACTTTCAAACTGTGAGAGGCAGGTGGTCTTCCTTTTAAAACTTCACTCTACTCACACTGTTACACAACTTGCTGTGCGCTCTTGCTTCCAACCTAAATAATTTTCTCAGAAGAGCCTCAGAACTTCTTTCATTCTCTTCAAAGGGGTGATGTTGCACAAATGTGATATACCTCATCCTTGAAAACATTGAGTGGTAGACAGTATTCCTGGAAACAAGTTACTCACGTATCATCCGAAGACAAGCTGCTTCACCCTCTTGCTTGTAACATTCATACTTTTCTTACAACACCCACACAGCTGGGTCCAATCAGTTGTAAGAGGAGATATTGCACAAAGTTGAAGGTTCTCACATATAAAAGCACTGAGAGGTATCAATATGTCCTTAAACAGCTAACTCAGTTGAGAATCCTCAACAGAGTGCTAGGCTCTCTTCCTGTTAACAGTAATGTCTCTCTTATAAGACCTACAGTGCAGCTTCCATTCACTCGAAAGGGGCAATTTTGAAAAATCCTGTTAGTCCTCATCCCTAAAAATCCTGAGAGGTAAGTAGTATTCCATTAAACAACTCATTCAATTCACAAAGCTGAAGAATGTGCTTGACCCTCTTCCTTTTAACATTGATGGATTTCATACAAGAGCAACAGTGTTTCTCCATTCCCTTCACAAAGGCAATTTTGCACAAAGGTGAGGTTCCTGACTCCTGAAAACTCTGAGAAGTAGGCAGTATTCCTTTAAACAGCTAAGTCAATTCACAATGCTAAACAACTTGCTACACCCTGTTGCTTCAAACATTCATGAGTCTCTTACAAGAGCTACCAGGAATCTTCCATTCGCTTGTATGGGATATTTTGCAAAAGTTGGGTTCCTCACCCATGAAAACGCTGAGAAGTAGGCAGTATTCCTTTACCCAGCTAACTCAGTTCACAATGCTGTTCAAGGTGGTAGACCCTTTCTTTTCTAACATTAATGATTCTCTCAGAAGTTCGACAGTGATTCTTCCCATCCCTCTAAGTGCAGTATTTTGCACAAAGGTGGTATTGCTCACCCATGAAACGCTGAATTGTAGGCATTATTCCTTTAAAGCAGTATATCAATTCGCATTGGAAAACAAGATGCTTGACCCTGCTGCTTCTAACATTCATAGTTCTTTTCTAAGAGATGTAGTGCTGGTTCCATTGACTGGAAAGAGGTCATTTTTCACAAACTTGAGGTTCCTCCACCCATAAAAACACTGAGAGTTAGACAGTATTCCCTTCAACAGGTAAGTCAATTCACAGTGCTTAACAGGGTGCTAGACCCTCTTGCTTCTAACATTAATGATTGTCTTACAAGACCTACACTATGCCTCCATTCCCTTGGAAGGGGCTATTTAGCAAAACATTGATTTTCCTCCACCTGAAAACACAGAGAGTTAGGCAGTATTCCATTCAACAGGTAACTCAATTCATAGTGCTTAACAAGGTGCTTGACCCTCTTGCTTCTAAGACTTATGCATCTCTTACAGGAGAAACAGTGCTTCTTCCTTCCATTGAAACAGGGCTCTTTTGCACAAAGATAATCTTCTTCACACTGTAAAAGCCTGAGAGACAGGTAGTATTCCTTTGTAAAGCTCACTCAATTCTCACTTTTAAACAACAGTCCAGACCCTCTTGCTGCTGGAATGAATGGTTTTCATACATCCTAAACTGTTCTGGTTCCATTCAGTTGAAGGCAGCTATTTGGCCCAACGGTGATCTTCCTCACACATGAATAAACTGAGGGGTAGTCAGTATTCCTTTCAACAGGTAACTCATTTCTCATACGGAGACAAGTGCCAAACTATTCCTGCCTCTCACATACTGCATCCTGCCCTGAGCTACAAGTGAATGTGCATTTCGCCGAAAGTGGGTATTTTTCAAGGAGTGAATGATTCTCCATTGTCAAAGGCTTTCATTTGGCAAGCACTCCTTTCACATGCTAATTCAACTCTCACAGGAAAACAATGTGCTTGCAACTGCTGCTGCAAACCTTGACATCTGCTTGCCAGACACACAGTGCATGTTCCATTCAGTGGAAAGGGTCTATTGGCACAAAGATGGATTTGCTCACACTGTCAAACCCTTGACAGATAGGCAGTGTTCCTTTTGAATGCTAAATCACTTGAAGCTGCTAAACAAAGTGCTTGAGCATCTTTCTTGTAACCTTTGTGGTTCTCCTACAAGACATACAGTAATCCTTCCCTTCATGGAAACAGGCAATTTTGCCCCAAAATCAAGTTCCTCACACTTTCAAACTGTCAGAGGCAGGTGGTCTTCCTTTTAAAACTTCACTCTACTCACACTGTTACACAACTTGCTGTACGCTCTTGCTTCCAACCTAAATAATTTAATCAGAAGAGCCTCAGAACTTCTTCCATTCTCTTCAAAGGGGTGATGTTGCACAAAGGTGATATACCTCATCCTTGAAAACACTGAGTGGTAGGCAGTATTCCTGGAAAAAAGTTACTCACGTATCATCCGAAGACAAGCTGCTTCACCCTCCTGCTTGTAACATTCATACTTTTCTTACAACACCCACACAGCTGGGTCCAGTCAGTTGTAAGAGGAGATTTTGCACAAAGTTGAAGGTTCTCACATATAAAAGCACTGAGAGGTATCAGTATGTCCTTAAACAGCTAACTCATTTGAGAATCCTCAACAGAGTGCTAGGCTCTCTTCCTGTTAACAGTAATGTCTCTCTTATAAGACCTACAGTGCAGCTTCCATTCACTCGAAAGGGGCAATTTTGAAAAATCCTGGTAGTCCTCATCCCTGAAAACCCTGAGAGGTAGGTAGTATTCCATTAAACAACTCACTCAATTCCCAAAGCTGAAGAAGGTGCATGACCCTCTTCTTTCTAACATTGATGGATTTCATACAAGAGCAACAGTGTTTCTCCATTCCCTTCACAAAGGCAATTTTGCACAAAGGTGAGGTTCCTGACTCCTGAAAACTCTGAGAAGTAGGCAGTATTCCTTTAAACAGCTAAGTCAATTCACAATGCTAAACAACTTGCTACACCCTGTTGCTTCAAACATTCATGAGTCTCTTACAAGAGCTACCAGGAATCTTCCATTCGCTTGTATGGGATATTTTGCAAAAGTTGGGTTCCTCACCCATGAAAACGCTGAGAGGTAGGCAGTATTCCTTTACCCAGCTAACTCAGTTCACAATGCTGTTCAAAGTGGTAGACCCTTTCCTTTCTAACATTAATGATTCTCTCAGAAGTTCGACAGTGATTCTTCCCATCCCTCTAAGTGCGGTATTTTGCCCAAAGGTGGTATTCCTCACCCATGAAAACGCTGAGTTGTAGGCATTATTCCTTTAAAGCAGTATATCAATTCGCCTTTGAAAACAAGGTGCTTGACCCTCCTGCTTCTAACATTCATACTTCTCTTCCAAGAGATGTAGTGCTGGTTCCATTGACTTGAAAGAGGCAATTTTGCACAAACTTGAGGTTCCTCCACCCATAAAAACACTGAGAGTTAGACAGTATTCCCTTCAACAGGTAAGTCAATTCACAGTGCTTAACAGGGTGCTAGACCCTCTTGCTTCTAACATTAATGATTGTCTTACAAGACCTACACTATGCCTCCATTCCCTTGGAAGGGGCTATTTAGCAAAACATTGATTTTCCTCCACCTGAAAACACAGAGAGTTAGGCAGTATTCCATTCAACAGGTAACTCAATTCATAGTGCTTAACAAGGTGCTTGACCCTCTTGCTTCTAACACTTATGCATCTCTTACAGGAGAAACAGTGCTTCTTCCTTCCATTGAAACAGGGCTCTTTTGCACAAAGATAATCTTCTTCACACTGTAAATGCCTGAGAGACAGGTAGTATTCCTTTGTAAAGCTCACTCAATTCTCACTTTTAAACAACAGTCGAGACCCTCTTGCTGCTGGAATGAATGGTTTTCATACATCCTAAACTGTTCTGGTTCCATTCAGTTGAAGGCAGCTATTTGGCCCAACGGTGATCTTCCTCACACATGAATAAACTGAGGGGTAGTCAGTATTCCTTTCAACAGGTAACTCATTTCTCATACGGAGACAAGTGCCAAACTATTCCAGCCTCTCACATACTGCATCCTGCCCTGAGCTACAAGTGTATGTGCATTTCGCCGAAAGTGGGTATTTTTCAAGGAGTGAATGATTCTCCTTTGTCAAAGGCTTTCATTTGGCCAGCACTCCTTTCACATGCTAATTCAACTCTCACATGAAAACAATGTGCTTGCAAGTCCTGCTGCAAACCTTGACCCCTGCTGGCAAGAGACACAGTGCATGTTCCATTCAGTGGACAGGGTCTATTGGCACAAAGATGGATTTGCTCACACTGTCAAACCCTTGACAGATAGGCAGTCTTCCTTTTGAATGCTAAATCACTTGAAGCTGCTAAACAAAGTGCTAGAGCATCTTTCTTGTAATCTTTGTGGTTCTCCTACAAGACATACAGTAATCCTTCCCTTCATGGAAACAGGCAATTTTGCCCCAAAATCAAGTTCGCCACACTTTCAAACTGTGAGAGGCAGGTGGTCTTCCTTTTAAAACTTCACTCTACTCACACTGTTACACAACTTGCTGTGCGCTCTTGCTTCCAACCTAAATAATTTTCTCAGAAGAGCCTCAGAACTTCTTTCATTCTCTTCAAAGGGGTGATGTTGCACAAATGTGATATACCTCATCCTTGAAAACATTGAGTGGTAGACAGTATTCCTGGAAACAAGTTACTCACGTATCATCCGAAGACAAGCTGCTTCACCCTCTTGCTTGTAACATTCATACTTTTCTTACAACACCCACACAGCTGGGTCCAGTCAGTTGTAAGAGGAGATATTGCACAAAGTTGAAGGTTCTCACATATAAAAGCACTGAGAGGTATCAATATGTCCTTAAACAGCTAACTCAGTTGAGAATCCTCAACAGAGTGCTAGGCTCTCTTCCTGTTAACAGTAATGTCTCTCTTATAAGACCTACAGTGCAGCTTCCATTCACTCGAAAGGGGCAATTTTGAAAAATCCTGTTAGTCCTCATCCCTAAAAATCCTGAGAGGTAAGTAGTATTCCATTAAACAACTCATTCAATTCACAAAGCTGAAGAATGTGCTTGACCCTCTTCCTTTTAACATTGATGGATTTCATACAAGAGCAACAGTGTTTCTCCATTCCCTTCACAAAGGCAATTTTGCACAAAGGTGAGGTTCCTGACTCCTGAAAACTCTGAGAAGTAGGCAGTATTCCTTTAAACAGCTAAGTCAATTCACAATGCTAAACAACTTGCTACACCCTGTTGCTTCAAACATTCATGAGTCTCTTACAAGAGCTACCAGGAATCTTCCATTCGCTTGTATGGGATATTTTGCAAAAGTTGGGTTCCTCACCCATGAAAACGCTGAGAAGTAGGCAGTATTCCTTTACCCAGCTAACTCAGTTCACAATGCTGTTCAAGGTGGTAGACCCTTTCTTTTCTAACATTAATGATTCTCTCAGAAGTTCGACAGTGATTCTTCCCATCCCTCTAAGTGCAGTATTTTGCACAAAGGTGGTATTGCTCACCCATGAAACGCTGAATTGTAGGCATTATTCCTTTAAAGCAGTATATCAATTCGCATTGGAAAACAAGATGCTTGACCCTGCTGCTTCTAACATTCATAGTTCTTTTCTAAGAGATGTAGTGCTGGTTCCATTGACTGGAAAGAGGTCATTTTGCACAAACTTGAGGTTCCTCCACCCATAAAAACACTGAGAGTTAGACAGTATTCCCTTCAACAGGTAAGTCAATTCACAGTGCTTAACAGGGTGCTAGACCCTCTTCCTTCTAACATTAATGATTGTCTAACAAGACCTACAGTATGCCTCCATTCCCTTCAAAGGGGCTATTTAGCAGAACATTGATTTTCCTCCCCCTGAGAACACTGAGAGTTGGCAGTATTCCATTCAACAGGTAACTCAATTCATAGTGCTTAACAAGATGCTTGACCCTCTTGCTTCTAACACTTATGCATCTCTTACAGGAGAAACAGTGCTTCTTCCTTCCATTGAAACAGGGCTCTTTTGCACAAAGATAATCTTCTTCACACTGTAAATGCCTGAGAGACAGGTAGTATTCCTTTGTAAAGCTCACTCAATTCTCACTTTTAAACAACAATCGAGACCCTCTTGCTGCTGGAATGAATGGTTTTCATACATCCTAAACTGTTCTGGTTCCATTCAGTTGAAGGCAGCTATTTGGCCCAACGGTGATCTTCCTCACACATGAATAAACTGAGGGGTAGTCAGTATTCCTTTCAACAGGTAACTCATTTCTCATAGGGAGACAAGTTTCAAACTATTCCTGCCTCTCACATACTGCATCCTGCCCTGAGCTACAAGTGAATGTGCATTTCGCCGAAAGTGGGTATTTTTCAAGGAGTGAATGATTCTCCATTGTCAAAGGCTTTCATTTGGCAAGCACTCCTTTCAAATGCTATTTCAACTCTCACAGGAAAACAATGTGCTTGCAACTGCTGCTGCAAACCTTGACATCTGCTTGCCAGACACATAGTGCATGTTCCATTCAGTGGAAAGGGTCTATTGGCACAAAGATGGATTTGCTCACACTGTCAAACCCTTGACAGATAGGCAGTGTTCCTTTTGAATGCTAAATCACTTGAAGCTGCTAAACAAAGTGCTTGAGCATCTTTCTTGTAACCTTTGTGGTTCTCCTACAAGACATACAGTAATCCTTCCCTTCATGGAAACAGGCAATTTTGCCCCAAAATCAAGTTCGCCACACTTTCAAACTGTGAGAGGCAGGTGGTCTTCCTTTTAAAACTTCACTCTACTCACACTGTTACACAACTTGCTGTGCGCTCTTGCTTCCAACCTAAATAATTTTCTCAGAAGAGCCTCAGAACTTCTTTCATTCTCTTCAAAGGGGTGATGTTGCACAAATGTGATATACCTCATCCTTGAAAACACTGAGTGGTAGATAGTATTCCTGGAAACAAGTTACTCACGTATCATCCGAAGACAAGCTGCTTCACCCTCCTGCTTGTAACATTCATACTTTTCTTACAACACCCACACAGCTGGGTCCATTCAGTTGTAAGAGGAGATTTTGCACAAAGTTGAAGGTTCTCACATATAAAAGCACTGAGAGGTATCAGTATGTCCTTAAACAGCTAACTCATTTGAGAATCCTCAACAGAGTGCTAGGCTCTCTTCCTGTTAACAGTAATGTCTCTCTTATAAGACCTACAGTGCAGCTTCCATTCACTCGAATGGCCAATTTTGAAAAATCCTGGTAGTCCCCATCCCTGAAAACCCTGAGAGGTAGGTAGTATTCCATTAAACAACTCATTCAATTCACAAAGCTGAAGGATGTGCTTGACCCTCTTCCTTTTAACATTGATGGATATCATACAAGAGCAACAGTGTTTCTCCATTCACTTCACAGAGGCAATTTTGCACAAAGGTGAGGTTCCTGACTCCTGAAAACTCTGAGAAGTAGGCAGTATTCCTTTAAACAGCTAAGTCAATTCACAATGCTAAACAACTTGCTACACCCTGTTGCTTCAAACATTCATGAGTCTCTTACAAGAGCTACCAGGAATCTTCCATTCGCTTGTATGGGATATTTTGCAAAAGTTGGGTTCCTCACCCATGAAAACGCTGAGAGGTAGGCAGTATTCCTTTACCCAGCTAACTCAGTTCACAATGCTGTTCAAAGTGGTAGACCCTTTCCTTTCTAACATTAATGATTCTCTCAGAAGTTCGACAGTGATTCTTCCCATCCCTCTAAGTGCGGTATTTTGCCCAAAGCTGGTATTCCTCACCCATGAAAACGCTGAGTTGTAGGCATTATTCCTTTAAAGCAGTATATCAATTCGCATTGGAAAACAAGGTGCTTGACCCTGCTGCTTCTAACATTCATACTTCTCTTCCAAGAGATGTAGTGCTGGTTCCATTGACTTGAAAGAGGCAATTTTGCACAAACTTGAGGTTCCTCCACCCATAAAAACACTGAGAGTTAGACAGTATTCCCTTCAACAGGTAAGTCAATTCACAGTGCTTAACAGGGTGCTAGACCCTCTTGCTTCTAACATTAATGATTGTCTTACAAGACCTACACTATGCCTCCATTCCCTTGGAAGGGGCTATTTAGCAAAACATTGATTTTCCTCCACCTGAAAACACAGAGAGTTAGGCAGTATTCCATTCAACAGGTAACTCAATTCATAGTGCTTAACAAGGTGCTTGACCCTCTTGCTTCTAAGACTTATGCATCTCTTACAGGAGAAACAGTGCTTCTTCCTTCCATTGAAACAGGGCTCTTTTGCACAAAGATAATCTTCTTCACACTGTAAAAGCCTGAGAGACAGGTAGTATTCCTTTGTAAAGCTCACTCAATTCTCACTTTTAAACAACAGTCCAGACCCTCTTGCTGCTGGAATGAATGGTTTTCATACATCCTAAACTGTTCTGGTTCCATTCAGTTGAAGGCAGCTATTTGGCCCAACGGTGATCTTCCTCACACATGAATAAACTGAGGGGTAGTCAGTATTCCTTTCAACAGGTAACTCATTTCTCATACGGAGACAAGTGCCAAACTATTCCTGCCTCTCACATACTGCATCCTGCCCTGAGCTACAAGTGAATGTGCATTTCGCCGAAAGTGGGTATTTTTCAAGGAGTGAATGATTCTCCATTGTCAAAGGCTTTCATTTGGCAAGCACTCCTTTCACATGCTAATTCAACTCTCACAGGAAAACAATGTGCTTGCAACTGCTGCTGCAAACCTTGACATCTGCTTGCCAGACACACAGTGCATGTTCCATTCAGTGGAAAGGGTCTATTGGCACAAAGATGGATTTGCTCACACTGTCAAACCCTTGACAGATAGGCAGTGTTCCTTTTGAATGCTAAATCACTTGAAGCTGCTAAACAAAGTGCTTGAGCATCTTTCTTGTAACCTTTGTGGTTCTCCTACAAGACATACAGTAATCCTTCCCTTCATGGAAACAGGCAATTTTGCCCCAAAATCAAGTTCCTCACACTTTCAAACTGTCAGAGGCAGGTGGTCTTCCTTTTAAAACTTCACTCTACTCACACTGTTACACAACTTGCTGTACGCTCTTGCTTCCAACCTAAATAATTTAATCAGAAGAGCCTCAGAACTTCTTCCATTCTCTTCAAAGGGGTGATGTTGCACAAAGGTGATATACCTCATCCTTGAAAACACTGAGTGGTAGGCAGTATTCCTGGAAAAAAGTTACTCACGTATCATCCGAAGACAAGCTGCTTCACCCTCCTGCTTGTAACATTCATACTTTTCTTACAACACCCACACAGCTGGGTCCAGTCAGTTGTAAGAGGAGATTTTGCACAAAGTTGAAGGTTCTCACATATAAAAGCACTGAGAGGTATCAGTATGTCCTTAAACAGCTAACTCATTTGAGAATCCTCAACAGAGTGCTAGGCTCTCTTCCTGTTAACAGTAATGTCTCTCTTATAAGACCTACAGTGCAGCTTCCATTCACTCGAAAGGGGCAATTTTGAAAAATCCTGGTAGTCCTCATCCCTGAAAACCCTGAGAGGTAGGTAGTATTCCATTAAACAACTCACTCAATTCCCAAAGCTGAAGAAGGTGCATGACCCTCTTCTTTCTAACATTGATGGATTTCATACAAGAGCAACAGTGTTTCTCCATTCCCTTCACAAAGGCAATTTTGCACAAAGGTGAGGTTCCTGACTCCTGAAAACTCTGAGAAGTAGGCAGTATTCCTTTAAACAGCTAAGTCAATTCACAATGCTAAACAACTTGCTACACCCTGTTGCTTCAAACATTCATGAGTCTCTTACAAGAGCTACCAGGAATCTTCCATTCGCTTGTATGGGATATTTTGCAAAAGTTGGGTTCCTCACCCATGAAAACGCTGAGAGGTAGGCAGTATTCCTTTACCCAGCTAACTCAGTTCACAATGCTGTTCAAAGTGGTAGACCCTTTCCTTTCTAACATTAATGATTCTCTCAGAAGTTCGACAGTGATTCTTCCCATCCCTCTAAGTGCGGTATTTTGCCCAAAGGTGGTATTCCTCACCCATGAAAACGCTGAGTTGTAGGCATTATTCCTTTAAAGCAGTATATCAATTCGCCTTTGAAAACAAGGTGCTTGACCCTCCTGCTTCTAACATTCATACTTCTCTTCCAAGAGATGTAGTGCTGGTTCCATTGACTTGAAAGAGGCAATTTTGCACAAACTTGAGGTTCCTCCACCCATAAAAACACTGAGAGTTAGACAGTATTCCCTTCAACAGGTAAGTCAATTCACAGTGCTTAACAGGGTGCTAGACCCTCTTGCTTCTAACATTAATGATTGTCTTACAAGACCTACACTATGCCTCCATTCCCTTGGAAGGGGCTATTTAGCAAAACATTGATTTTCCTCCACCTGAAAACACAGAGAGTTAGGCAGTATTCCATTCAACAGGTAACTCAATTCATAGTGCTTAACAAGGTGCTTGACCCTCTTGCTTCTAAGACTTATGCATCTCTTACAGGAGAAACAGTGCTTCTTCCTTCCATTGAAACAGGGCTCTTTTGCACAAAGATAATCTTCTTCACACTGTAAATGCCTGAGAGACAGGTAGTATTCCTTTGTAAAGCTCACTCAATTCTCACTTTTAAACAACAGTCGAGACCCTCTTGCTGCTGGAATGAATGGTTTTCATACATCCTAAACTGTTCTGGTTCCATTCAGTTGAAGGCAGCTATTTGGCCCAACGGTGATCTTCCTCACACATGAATAAACTGAGGGGTAGTCAGTATTCCTTTCAACAGGTAACTCATTTCTCATACGGAGACAAGTGCCAAACTATTCCAGCCTCTCACATACTGCATCCTGCCCTGAGCTACAAGTGTATGTGCATTTCGCCGAAAGTGGGTATTTTTCAAGGAGTGAATGATTCTCCTTTGTCAAAGGCTTTCATTTGGCCAGCACTCCTTTCACATGCTAATTCAACTCTCACATGAAAACAATGTGCTTGCAAGTCCTGCTGCAAACCTTGACCCCTGCTGGCAAGAGACACAGTGCATGTTCCATTCAGTGGACAGGGTCTATTGGCACAAAGATGGATTTGCTCACACTGTCAAACCCTTGACAGATAGGCAGTCTTCCTTTTGAATGCTAAATCACTTGAAGCTGCTAAACAAAGTGCTAGAGCATCTTTCTTGTAATCTTTGTGGTTCTCCTACAAGACATACAGTAATCCTTCCCTTCATGGAAACAGGCAATTTTGCCCCAAAATCAAGTTCGCCACACTTTCAAACTGTGAGAGGCAGGTGGTCTTCCTTTTAAAACTTCACTCTACTCACACTGTTACACAACTTGCTGTGCGCTCTTGCTTCCAACCTAAATAATTTTCTCAGAAGAGCCTCAGAACTTCTTTCATTCTCTTCAAAGGGGTGATGTTGCACAAATGTGATATACCTCATCCTTGAAAACATTGAGTGGTAGACAGTATTCCTGGAAACAAGTTACTCACGTATCATCCGAAGACAAGCTGCTTCACCCTCTTGCTTGTAACATTCATACTTTTCTTACAACACCCACACAGCTGGGTCCAATCAGTTGTAAGAGGAGATATTGCACAAAGTTGAAGGTTCTCACATATAAAAGCACTGAGAGGTATCAATATGTCCTTAAACAGCTAACTCAGTTGAGAATCCTCAACAGAGTGCTAGGCTCTCTTCCTGTTAACAGTAATGTCTCTCTTATAAGACCTACAGTGCAGCTTCCATTCACTCGAAAGGGGCAATTTTGAAAAATCCTGTTAGTCCTCATCCCTAAAAATCCTGAGAGGTAAGTAGTATTCCATTAAACAACTCATTCAATTCACAAAGCTGAAGAATGTGCTTGACCCTCTTCCTTTTAACATTGATGGATTTCATACAAGAGCAACAGTGTTTCTCCATTCCCTTCACAAAGGCAATTTTGCACAAAGGTGAGGTTCCTGACTCCTGAAAACTCTGAGAAGTAGGCAGTATTCCTTTAAACAGCTAAGTCAATTCACAATGCTAAACAACTTGCTACACCCTGTTGCTTCAAACATTCATGAGTCTCTTACAAGAGCTACCAGGAATCTTCCATTCGCTTGTATGGGATATTTTGCAAAAGTTGGGTTCCTCACCCATGAAAACGCTGAGAAGTAGGCAGTATTCCTTTACCCAGCTAACTCAGTTCACAATGCTGTTCAAGGTGGTAGACCCTTTCTTTTCTAACATTAATGATTCTCTCAGAAGTTCGACAGTGATTCTTCCCATCCCTCTAAGTGCAGTATTTTGCACAAAGGTGGTATTGCTCACCCATGAAACGCTGAATTGTAGGCATTATTCCTTTAAAGCAGTATATCAATTCGCATTGGAAAACAAGATGCTTGACCCTGCTGCTTCTAACATTCATAGTTCTTTTCTAAGAGATGTAGTGCTGGTTCCATTGACTGGAAAGAGGTCATTTTTCACAAACTTGAGGTTCCTCCACCCATAAAAACACTGAGAGTTAGACAGTATTCCCTTCAACAGGTAAGTCAATTCACAGTGCTTAACAGGGTGCTAGACCCTCTTGCTTCTAACATTAATGATTGTCTTACAAGACCTACACTATGCCTCCATTCCCTTGGAAGGGGCTATTTAGCAAAACATTGATTTTCCTCCACCTGAAAACACAGAGAGTTAGGCAGTATTCCATTCAACAGGTAACTCAATTCATAGTGCTTAACAAGGTGCTTGACCCTCTTGCTTCTAAGACTTATGCATCTCTTACAGGAGAAACAGTGCTTCTTCCTTCCATTGAAACAGGGCTCTTTTGCACAAAGATAATCTTCTTCACACTGTAAAAGCCTGAGAGACAGGTAGTATTCCTTTGTAAAGCTCACTCAATTCTCACTTTTAAACAACAGTCCAGACCCTCTTGCTGCTGGAATGAATGGTTTTCATACATCCTAAACTGTTCTGGTTCCATTCAGTTGAAGGCAGCTATTTGGCCCAACGGTGATCTTCCTCACACATGAATAAACTGAGGGGTAGTCAGTATTCCTTTCAACAGGTAACTCATTTCTCATACGGAGACAAGTGCCAAACTATTCCTGCCTCTCACATACTGCATCCTGCCCTGAGCTACAAGTGAATGTGCATTTCGCCGAAAGTGGGTATTTTTCAAGGAGTGAATGATTCTCCATTGTCAAAGGCTTTCATTTGGCAAGCACTCCTTTCACATGCTAATTCAACTCTCACAGGAAAACAATGTGCTTGCAACTGCTGCTGCAAACCTTGACATCTGCTTGCCAGACACACAGTGCATGTTCCATTCAGTGGAAAGGGTCTATTGGCACAAAGATGGATTTGCTCACACTGTCAAACCCTTGACAGATAGGCAGTGTTCCTTTTGAATGCTAAATCACTTGAAGCTGCTAAACAAAGTGCTTGAGCATCTTTCTTGTAACCTTTGTGGTTCTCCTACAAGACATACAGTAATCCTTCCCTTCATGGAAACAGGCAATTTTGCCCCAAAATCAAGTTCCTCACACTTTCAAACTGTCAGAGGCAGGTGGTCTTCCTTTTAAAACTTCACTCTACTCACACTGTTACACAACTTGCTGTACGCTCTTGCTTCCAACCTAAATAATTTAATCAGAAGAGCCTCAGAACTTCTTCCATTCTCTTCAAAGGGGTGATGTTGCACAAAGGTGATATACCTCATCCTTGAAAACACTGAGTGGTAGGCAGTATTCCTGGAAAAAAGTTACTCACGTATCATCCGAAGACAAGCTGCTTCACCCTCCTGCTTGTAACATTCATACTTTTCTTACAACACCCACACAGCTGGGTCCAGTCAGTTGTAAGAGGAGATTTTGCACAAAGTTGAAGGTTCTCACATATAAAAGCACTGAGAGGTATCAGTATGTCCTTAAACAGCTAACTCATTTGAGAATCCTCAACAGAGTGCTAGGCTCTCTTCCTGTTAACAGTAATGTCTCTCTTATAAGACCTACAGTGCAGCTTCCATTCACTCGAAAGGGGCAATTTTGAAAAATCCTGGTAGTCCTCATCCCTGAAAACCCTGAGAGGTAGGTAGTATTCCATTAAACAACTCACTCAATTCCCAAAGCTGAAGAAGGTGCATGACCCTCTTCTTTCTAACATTGATGGATTTCATACAAGAGCAACAGTGTTTCTCCATTCCCTTCACAAAGGCAATTTTGCACAAAGGTGAGGTTCCTGACTCCTGAAAACTCTGAGAAGTAGGCAGTATTCCTTTAAACAGCTAAGTCAATTCACAATGCTAAACAACTTGCTACACCCTGTTGCTTCAAACATTCATGAGTCTCTTACAAGAGCTACCAGGAATCTTCCATTCGCTTGTATGGGATATTTTGCAAAAGTTGGGTTCCTCACCCATGAAAACGCTGAGAGGTAGGCAGTATTCCTTTACCCAGCTAACTCAGTTCACAATGCTGTTCAAAGTGGTAGACCCTTTCCTTTCTAACATTAATGATTCTCTCAGAAGTTCGACAGTGATTCTTCCCATCCCTCTAAGTGCGGTATTTTGCCCAAAGGTGGTATTCCTCACCCATGAAAACGCTGAGTTGTAGGCATTATTCCTTTAAAGCAGTATATCAATTCGCCTTTGAAAACAAGGTGCTTGACCCTCCTGCTTCTAACATTCATACTTCTCTTCCAAGAGATGTAGTGCTGGTTCCATTGACTTGAAAGAGGCAATTTTGCACAAACTTGAGGTTCCTCCACCCATAAAAACACTGAGAGTTAGACAGTATTCCCTTCAACAGGTAAGTCAATTCACAGTGCTTAACAGGGTGCTAGACCCTCTTGCTTCTAACATTAATGATTGTCTTACAAGACCTACACTATGCCTCCATTCCCTTGGAAGGGGCTATTTAGCAAAACATTGATTTTCCTCCACCTGAAAACACAGAGAGTTAGGCAGTATTCCATTCAACAGGTAACTCAATTCATAGTGCTTAACAAGGTGCTTGACCCTCTTGCTTCTAACACTTATGCATCTCTTACAGGAGAAACAGTGCTTCTTCCTTCCATTGAAACAGGGCTCTTTTGCACAAAGATAATCTTCTTCACACTGTAAATGCCTGAGAGACAGGTAGTATTCCTTTGTAAAGCTCACTCAATTCTCACTTTTAAACAACAGTCGAGACCCTCTTGCTGCTGGAATGAATGGTTTTCATACATCCTAAACTGTTCTGGTTCCATTCAGTTGAAGGCAGCTATTTGGCCCAACGGTGATCTTCCTCACACATGAATAAACTGAGGGGTAGTCAGTATTCCTTTCAACAGGTAACTCATTTCTCATACGGAGACAAGTGCCAAACTATTCCAGCCTCTCACATACTGCATCCTGCCCTGAGCTACAAGTGTATGTGCATTTCGCCGAAAGTGGGTATTTTTCAAGGAGTGAATGATTCTCCTTTGTCAAAGGCTTTCATTTGGCCAGCACTCCTTTCACATGCTAATTCAACTCTCACATGAAAACAATGTGCTTGCAAGTCCTGCTGCAAACCTTGACCCCTGCTGGCAAGAGACACAGTGCATGTTCCATTCAGTGGACAGGGTCTATTGGCACAAAGATGGATTTGCTCACACTGTCAAACCCTTGACAGATAGGCAGTCTTCCTTTTGAATGCTAAATCACTTGAAGCTGCTAAACAAAGTGCTAGAGCATCTTTCTTGTAATCTTTGTGGTTCTCCTACAAGACATACAGTAATCCTTCCCTTCATGGAAACAGGCAATTTTGCCCCAAAATCAAGTTCGCCACACTTTCAAACTGTGAGAGGCAGGTGGTCTTCCTTTTAAAACTTCACTCTACTCACACTGTTACACAACTTGCTGTGCGCTCTTGCTTCCAACCTAAATAATTTTCTCAGAAGAGCCTCAGAACTTCTTTCATTCTCTTCAAAGGGGTGATGTTGCACAAATGTGATATACCTCATCCTTGAAAACATTGAGTGGTAGACAGTATTCCTGGAAACAAGTTACTCACGTATCATCCGAAGACAAGCTGCTTCACCCTCTTGCTTGTAACATTCATACTTTTCTTACAACACCCACACAGCTGGGTCCAGTCAGTTGTAAGAGGAGATATTGCACAAAGTTGAAGGTTCTCACATATAAAAGCACTGAGAGGTATCAATATGTCCTTAAACAGCTAACTCAGTTGAGAATCCTCAACAGAGTGCTAGGCTCTCTTCCTGTTAACAGTAATGTCTCTCTTATAAGACCTACAGTGCAGCTTCCATTCACTCGAAAGGGGCAATTTTGAAAAATCCTGTTAGTCCTCATCCCTAAAAATCCTGAGAGGTAAGTAGTATTCCATTAAACAACTCATTCAATTCACAAAGCTGAAGAATGTGCTTGACCCTCTTCCTTTTAACATTGATGGATTTCATACAAGAGCAACAGTGTTTCTCCATTCCCTTCACAAAGGCAATTTTGCACAAAGGTGAGGTTCCTGACTCCTGAAAACTCTGAGAAGTAGGCAGTATTCCTTTAAACAGCTAAGTCAATTCACAATGCTAAACAACTTGCTACACCCTGTTGCTTCAAACATTCATGAGTCTCTTACAAGAGCTACCAGGAATCTTCCATTCGCTTGTATGGGATATTTTGCAAAAGTTGGGTTCCTCACCCATGAAAACGCTGAGAAGTAGGCAGTATTCCTTTACCCAGCTAACTCAGTTCACAATGCTGTTCAAGGTGGTAGACCCTTTCTTTTCTAACATTAATGATTCTCTCAGAAGTTCGACAGTGATTCTTCCCATCCCTCTAAGTGCAGTATTTTGCACAAAGGTGGTATTGCTCACCCATGAAACGCTGAATTGTAGGCATTATTCCTTTAAAGCAGTATATCAATTCGCATTGGAAAACAAGATGCTTGACCCTGCTGCTTCTAACATTCATAGTTCTTTTCTAAGAGATGTAGTGCTGGTTCCATTGACTGGAAAGAGGTCATTTTGCACAAACTTGAGGTTCCTCCACCCATAAAAACACTGAGAGTTAGACAGTATTCCCTTCAACAGGTAAGTCAATTCACAGTGCTTAACAGGGTGCTAGACCCTCTTCCTTCTAACATTAATGATTGTCTAACAAGACCTACAGTATGCCTCCATTCCCTTCAAAGGGGCTATTTAGCAGAACATTGATTTTCCTCCCCCTGAGAACACTGAGAGTTGGCAGTATTCCATTCAACAGGTAACTCAATTCATAGTGCTTAACAAGATGCTTGACCCTCTTGCTTCTAACACTTATGCATCTCTTACAGGAGAAACAGTGCTTCTTCCTTCCATTGAAACAGGGCTCTTTTGCACAAAGATAATCTTCTTCACACTGTAAATGCCTGAGAGACAGGTAGTATTCCTTTGTAAAGCTCACTCAATTCTCACTTTTAAACAACAATCGAGACCCTCTTGCTGCTGGAATGAATGGTTTTCATACATCCTAAACTGTTCTGGTTCCATTCAGTTGAAGGCAGCTATTTGGCCCAACGGTGATCTTCCTCACACATGAATAAACTGAGGGGTAGTCAGTATTCCTTTCAACAGGTAACTCATTTCTCATAGGGAGACAAGTTTCAAACTATTCCTGCCTCTCACATACTGCATCCTGCCCTGAGCTACAAGTGAATGTGCATTTCGCCGAAAGTGGGTATTTTTCAAGGAGTGAATGATTCTCCATTGTCAAAGGCTTTCATTTGGCAAGCACTCCTTTCAAATGCTATTTCAACTCTCACAGGAAAACAATGTGCTTGCAACTGCTGCTGCAAACCTTGACATCTGCTTGCCAGACACATAGTGCATGTTCCATTCAGTGGAAAGGGTCTATTGGCACAAAGATGGATTTGCTCACACTGTCAAACCCTTGACAGATAGGCAGTGTTCCTTTTGAATGCTAAATCACTTGAAGCTGCTAAACAAAGTGCTTGAGCATCTTTCTTGTAACCTTTGTGGTTCTCCTACAAGACATACAGTAATCCTTCCCTTCATGGAAACAGGCAATTTTGCCCCAAAATCAAGTTCGCCACACTTTCAAACTGTGAGAGGCAGGTGGTCTTCCTTTTAAAACTTCACTCTACTCACACTGTTACACAACTTGCTGTGCGCTCTTGCTTCCAACCTAAATAATTTTCTCAGAAGAGCCTCAGAACTTCTTTCATTCTCTTCAAAGGGGTGATGTTGCACAAATGTGATATACCTCATCCTTGAAAACACTGAGTGGTAGATAGTATTCCTGGAAACAAGTTACTCACGTATCATCCGAAGACAAGCTGCTTCACCCTCCTGCTTGTAACATTCATACTTTTCTTACAACACCCACACAGCTGGGTCCATTCAGTTGTAAGAGGAGATTTTGCACAAAGTTGAAGGTTCTCACATATAAAAGCACTGAGAGGTATCAGTATGTCCTTAAACAGCTAACTCATTTGAGAATCCTCAACAGAGTGCTAGGCTCTCTTCCTGTTAACAGTAATGTCTCTCTTATAAGACCTACAGTGCAGCTTCCATTCACTCGAATGGCCAATTTTGAAAAATCCTGGTAGTCCCCATCCCTGAAAACCCTGAGAGGTAGGTAGTATTCCATTAAACAACTCATTCAATTCACAAAGCTGAAGGATGTGCTTGACCCTCTTCCTTTTAACATTGATGGATATCATACAAGAGCAACAGTGTTTCTCCATTCACTTCACAGAGGCAATTTTGCACAAAGGTGAGGTTCCTGACTCCTGAAAACTCTGAGAAGTAGGCAGTATTCCTTTAAACAGCTAAGTCAATTCACAATGCTAAACAACTTGCTACACCCTGTTGCTTCAAACATTCATGAGTCTCTTACAAGAGCTACCAGGAATCTTCCATTCGCTTGTATGGGATATTTTGCAAAAGTTGGGTTCCTCACCCATGAAAACGCTGAGAGGTAGGCAGTATTCCTTTACCCAGCTAACTCAGTTCACAATGCTGTTCAAAGTGGTAGACCCTTTCCTTTCTAACATTAATGATTCTCTCAGAAGTTCGACAGTGATTCTTCCCATCCCTCTAAGTGCGGTATTTTGCCCAAAGCTGGTATTCCTCACCCATGAAAACGCTGAGTTGTAGGCATTATTCCTTTAAAGCAGTATATCAATTCGCATTGGAAAACAAGGTGCTTGACCCTGCTGCTTCTAACATTCATACTTCTCTTCCAAGAGATGTAGTGCTGGTTCCATTGACTTGAAAGAGGCAATTTTGCACAAACTTGAGGTTCCTCCACCCATAAAAACACTGAGAGTTAGACAGTATTCCCTTCAACAGGTAAGTCAATTCACAGTGCTTAACAGGGTGCTAGACCCTCTTGCTTCTAACATTAATGATTGTCTTACAAGACCTACACTATGCCTCCATTCCCTTGGAAGGGGCTATTTAGCAAAACATTGATTTTCCTCCACCTGAAAACACAGAGAGTTAGGCAGTATTCCATTCAACAGGTAACTCAATTCATAGTGCTTAACAAGGTGCTTGACCCTCTTGCTTCTAAGACTTATGCATCTCTTACAGGAGAAACAGTGCTTCTTCCTTCCATTGAAACAGGGCTCTTTTGCACAAAGATAATCTTCTTCACACTGTAAAAGCCTGAGAGACAGGTAGTATTCCTTTGTAAAGCTCACTCAATTCTCACTTTTAAACAACAGTCCAGACCCTCTTGCTGCTGGAATGAATGGTTTTCATACATCCTAAACTGTTCTGGTTCCATTCAGTTGAAGGCAGCTATTTGGCCCAACGGTGATCTTCCTCACACATGAATAAACTGAGGGGTAGTCAGTATTCCTTTCAACAGGTAACTCATTTCTCATACGGAGACAAGTGCCAAACTATTCCTGCCTCTCACATACTGCATCCTGCCCTGAGCTACAAGTGAATGTGCATTTCGCCGAAAGTGGGTATTTTTCAAGGAGTGAATGATTCTCCATTGTCAAAGGCTTTCATTTGGCAAGCACTCCTTTCACATGCTAATTCAACTCTCACAGGAAAACAATGTGCTTGCAACTGCTGCTGCAAACCTTGACATCTGCTTGCCAGACACACAGTGCATGTTCCATTCAGTGGAAAGGGTCTATTGGCACAAAGATGGATTTGCTCACACTGTCAAACCCTTGACAGATAGGCAGTGTTCCTTTTGAATGCTAAATCACTTGAAGCTGCTAAACAAAGTGCTTGAGCATCTTTCTTGTAACCTTTGTGGTTCTCCTACAAGACATACAGTAATCCTTCCCTTCATGGAAACAGGCAATTTTGCCCCAAAATCAAGTTCCTCACACTTTCAAACTGTCAGAGGCAGGTGGTCTTCCTTTTAAAACTTCACTCTACTCACACTGTTACACAACTTGCTGTACGCTCTTGCTTCCAACCTAAATAATTTAATCAGAAGAGCCTCAGAACTTCTTCCATTCTCTTCAAAGGGGTGATGTTGCACAAAGGTGATATACCTCATCCTTGAAAACACTGAGTGGTAGGCAGTATTCCTGGAAAAAAGTTACTCACGTATCATCCGAAGACAAGCTGCTTCACCCTCCTGCTTGTAACATTCATACTTTTCTTACAACACCCACACAGCTGGGTCCAGTCAGTTGTAAGAGGAGATTTTGCACAAAGTTGAAGGTTCTCACATATAAAAGCACTGAGAGGTATCAGTATGTCCTTAAACAGCTAACTCATTTGAGAATCCTCAACAGAGTGCTAGGCTCTCTTCCTGTTAACAGTAATGTCTCTCTTATAAGACCTACAGTGCAGCTTCCATTCACTCGAAAGGGGCAATTTTGAAAAATCCTGGTAGTCCTCATCCCTGAAAACCCTGAGAGGTAGGTAGTATTCCATTAAACAACTCACTCAATTCCCAAAGCTGAAGAAGGTGCATGACCCTCTTCTTTCTAACATTGATGGATTTCATACAAGAGCAACAGTGTTTCTCCATTCCCTTCACAAAGGCAATTTTGCACAAAGGTGAGGTTCCTGACTCCTGAAAACTCTGAGAAGTAGGCAGTATTCCTTTAAACAGCTAAGTCAATTCACAATGCTAAACAACTTGCTACACCCTGTTGCTTCAAACATTCATGAGTCTCTTACAAGAGCTACCAGGAATCTTCCATTCGCTTGTATGGGATATTTTGCAAAAGTTGGGTTCCTCACCCATGAAAACGCTGAGAGGTAGGCAGTATTCCTTTACCCAGCTAACTCAGTTCACAATGCTGTTCAAAGTGGTAGACCCTTTCCTTTCTAACATTAATGATTCTCTCAGAAGTTCGACAGTGATTCTTCCCATCCCTCTAAGTGCGGTATTTTGCCCAAAGGTGGTATTCCTCACCCATGAAAACGCTGAGTTGTAGGCATTATTCCTTTAAAGCAGTATATCAATTCGCCTTTGAAAACAAGGTGCTTGACCCTCCTGCTTCTAACATTCATACTTCTCTTCCAAGAGATGTAGTGCTGGTTCCATTGACTTGAAAGAGGCAATTTTGCACAAACTTGAGGTTCCTCCACCCATAAAAACACTGAGAGTTAGACAGTATTCCCTTCAACAGGTAAGTCAATTCACAGTGCTTAACAGGGTGCTAGACCCTCTTGCTTCTAACATTAATGATTGTCTTACAAGACCTACACTATGCCTCCATTCCCTTGGAAGGGGCTATTTAGGAAAACATTGATTTTCCTCCACCTGAAAACACAGAGAGTTAGGCAGTATTCCATTCAACAGGTAACTCAATTCATAGTGCTTAACAAGGTGCTTGACCCTCTTGCTTCTAAGACTTATGCATCTCTTACAGGAGAAACAGTGCTTCTTCCTTCCATTGAAACAGGGCTCTTTTGCACAAAGATAATCTTCTTCACACTGTAAATGCCTGAGAGACAGGTAGTATTCCTTTGTAAAGCTCACTCAATTCTCACTTTTAAACAACAGTCGAGACCCTCTTGCTGCTGGAATGAATGGTTTTCATACATCCTAAACTGTTCTGGTTCCATTCAGTTGAAGGCAGCTATTTGGCCCAACGGTGATCTTCCTCACACATGAATAAACTGAGGGGTAGTCAGTATTCCTTTCAACAGGTAACTCATTTCTCATAGGGAGACAAGTGCCAAACTATTCCTGCCTCTCACATACTGCATCCTGCCCTGAGCTACAAGTGAATGTGCATTTCGCCGAAAGTGGGTATTTTTCAAGGAGTGAATGATTCTCCATTGTCAAAGGCTTTCATTTGGCAAGCACTCCTTTCACATGCTAATTCAACTCTCACAGGAAAACAATGTGCTTGCAAGTCCTGCTGCAAACCTTGACCCCTGCTGGCAAGAGACACAGTGCATGTTCCATTCAGTGGAAAGGGTCTATTGGCACAAAGATGGATTTGCTCACACTGTCAAACTCTTGACAAATAGGCAGTCTTCCTTTTGAATGCTAAATCACTTGAAGCTGCTAAACAAAGTGCTAGAGCATCTTTCTTGTAATCTTTGTGGTTCTCCTACAAGACATACAGTAATCCTTCCCTTCATGGAAACAGGCAATTTTGCCCCAAAATCAAGTTCGCCACACTTTCAAACTGTGAGAGGCAGGTGGTCTTCCTTTTAAAACTTCACTCTACTCACACTGTTACACAACTTGCTGTGCGCTCTTGCTTCCAACCTAAATAATTTTCTCAGAAGAGCCTCAGAACTTCTTTCATTCTCTTCAAAGGGGTGTTGTTGCACAAATGTGATATACCTCATCCTTGAAAACACTGAGTGGTAGACAGTATTCCTGGAAACAAGTTACTCACGTATCATCCGAAGACAAGCTGCTTCCCCCTCCTGCTTGTAACATTCATACTTTTCTTACAACACCCACACAGCTGGGTCCAGTCAGTTGTAAGAGGAGATTTTGCACAAAGTTGAAGGTTCTCACATATAAAAGCACTGAGAGGTATCAATATGTCCTTAAACAGCTAACTCAGTTGAGAATCCTCAACAGAGTGCTAGGCTCTCTTCCTGTTAACAGTAATGTCTCTCTTATAAGACCTACAGTGCAGCTTCCATTCACTCGAAAGGGGCAATTTTGAAAAATCCTGGTAGTCCTCATCCCTGAAAACCCTGAGAGGTAAGTAGTATTCCATTAAACAACTCATTCAATTCACAAAGCTGAAGAATGTGCTTGACCCTCTTCCTTTTAACATTGATGGATATCATACAAGAGCAACAGTGTTTCTCCATTCACTTCACAGAGGCAATTTTGCACAAAGGTGAGGTTCCTGACTCCTGAAAACTCTGAGAAGTAGGCAGTATTCCTTTAAACAGCTAAGTCAATTCACAATGCTAAACAACTTGCTACACCCTGTTGCTTCAAACATTCATGAGTCTCTTACAAGAGCTACCAGGAATCTTCCATTCGCTTGTATGGGATATTTTGCAAAAGTTGGGTTCCTCACCCATGAAAACGCTGAGAGGTAGGCAGTATTCCTTTACCCAGCTAACTCAGTTCACAATGCTGTTCAAGGTGGTAGACCCTTTCTTTTCTAACATTAATGATTCTCTCAGAAGTTCGACAGTGATTCTTCCCATCCCTCTAAGTGCAGTATTTTGCACAAAGGTGGTATTGCTCACCCATGAAAACGCTGAGTTGTAGGCATTATTCCTTTAAAGCAGTATATCAATTCGCATTGGAAAACAAGGTGCTTGACCCTCCTGCTTCTAACATTCATACTTCTTTTCCAAGAGATGTAGTGCTGGTTCCATTGACTGGAAAGAGGTCATTTTGCACAAACTTGAGGTTCCTCCACCCATAAAAACACTGAGAGTTAGACAGTATTCCCTTCAACAGGTAAGTCAATTCACAGTGCTTAACAGGGTGCTAGACCCTCTTCCTTCTAACATTAATGATTGTCTAACAAGACCTACAGTATGCCTCCATTCCCTTGAAAGGAGCTATTTAGCAGAACATTGATTTTCCTCCCCCTGAAAACACTGAGAGTTGGCAGTATTCCATTCAACAGGTAACTCAATTCATAGTGCTTAACAAGATGCTTGACCCTCTTGCTTCTAACACTTATGCATCTCTTACTGGAGAAACAGTGCTTCTTCCTTCCATTGAAACAGGGCTCTTTTGCACAAAGATAATCTTCTTCACACTGTAAATGCCTGAGAGACAGGTAGTATTCCTTTGTAAAGCTCACTCAATTCTCACTTTTAAACAACAGTCGAGACCCTCTTGCTGCTGGAATGAATGCTTTTCATACATCCTAAACTGTTCTGGTTCCATTCAGTTGAAGGCAGCTATTTGGCCCAACGGTGATCTTCCTCACACATGAATAAACTGAGGGGTAGTCAGTATTCCTTTCAACAGGTAACTCATTTCTCATAGGGAGACAAGTGGCAAACTATTCCTGCCTCTCACATACTGCATCCTGCCCTGAGCTACAAGTGAATGTGCATTTCGCCGAAAGTGGGTATTTTTCAAGGAGTGAATGATTCTCCATTGTCAAAGGCTTTCATTTGGCAAGCACTCCTTTCACATGCTAATTCAACTCTCACAGGAAAACAATGTGCTTGCAACTCCTGCTGCAAACCTTGACATCTGCTTGCCAGACACACAGTGCATGTTCCATTCAGTGGAAAGGGTCTACTGGCACAAAGATGGATTTGCTCACACTGTCAAACCCTTGACAGATAGGCAGTGTTCCTTTTGAATGCTAAATCACTTGAAGCTGCTAAACAAAGTGCTTGAGCATCTTTCTTGTAACCTTTGTGGTTCTCCTACAAGACATACAGTAATCCTTCCCTTCATGGAAACAGGCAATTTTGCCCCAAAATCAAGTTCCTCACACTTTCAAACTCTCAGAGGCAGGTGGTCTTAATTTTAAAACTTCACTCTACTCACACTGTTACACAACTTGCTGTACGCTCTTGCTTCCAACCTAAATAATTTAATCAGAAGAGCCTCAGAACTTCTTCCATTCTCTTCAAAGGGGTGATGTTGCACAAAGGTGATATACCTCATCCTTGAAAACACTGAGTGGTAGGCAGTATTCCTGGAAAAAAGTTACTCACGTATCATCCGAAGACAAGCTGCTTCACCCTCCTGCTTGTAACATTCATACTTTTCTTACAACACCCACACAGCTGGGTCCAGTCAGTTGTAAGAGGAGATTTTGCACAAAGTTGAAGGTTCTCACATATAAAAGCACTGAGAGGTATCAGTATGTCCTTAAACAGCTAACTCATTTGAGAATCCTCAACAGAGTGCTAGGCTCTCTTCCTGTTAACAGTAATGTCTCTCTTATAAGACCTACAGTGCAGCTTCCATTCACTCGAAAGGGGCAATTTTGAAAAATCCTGGTAGTCCTCATCCCTGAAAACCCTGAGAGGTAGGTAGTATTCCATTAAACAACTCACTCAATTCCCAAAGCTGAAGAAGGTGCATGACCCTCTTCTTTCTAACATTGATGGATTTCATACAAGAGCAACAGTGTTTCTCCATTCCCTTCACAAAGGCAATTTTGCACAAAGGTGAGGTTCCTGACTCCTGAAAACTCTGAGAAGTAGGCAGTATTCCTTTAAACAGCTAAGTCAATTCACAATGCTAAACAACTTGCTACACCCTGTTGCTTCAAACATTCATGAGTCTCTTACAAGAGCTACCAGGAATCTTCCATTCGCTTGTATGGGATATTTTGCAAAAGTTGGGTTCCTCACCCATGAAAACGCTGAGAGGTAGGCAGTATTCCTTTACCCAGCTAACTCAGTTCACAATGCTGTTCAAAGTGGTAGACCCTTTCCTTTCTAACATTAATGATTCTCTCAGAAGTTCGACAGTGATTCTTCCCATCCCTCTAAGTGCGGTATTTTGCCCAAAGGTGGTATTCCTCACCCATGAAAACGCTGAGTTGTAGGCATTATTCCTTTAAAGCAGTATATCAATTCGCCTTTGAAAACAAGGTGCTTGACCCTCCTGCTTCTAACATTCATACTTCTCTTCCAAGAGATGTAGTGCTGGTTCCATTGACTTGAAAGAGGCAATTTTGCACAAACTTGAGGTTCCTCCACCCATAAAAACACTGAGAGTTAGACAGTATTCCCTTCAACAGGTAAGTCAATTCACAGTGCTTAACAGGGTGCTAGACCCTCTTGCTTCTAACATTAATGATTGTCTTACAAGACCTACACTATGCCTCCATTCCCTTGGAAGGGGCTATTTAGCAAAACATTGATTTTCCTCCACCTGAAAACACAGAGAGTTAGGCAGTATTCCATTCAACAGGTAACTCAATTCATAGTGCTTAACAAGGTGCTTGACCCTCTTGCTTCTAAGACTTATGCATCTCTTACAGGAGAAACAGTGCTTCTTCCTTCCATTGAAACAGGGCTCTTTTGCACAAAGATAATCTTCTTCACACTGTAAATGCCTGAGAGACAGGTAGTATTCCTTTGTAAAGCTCACTCAATTCTCACTTTTAAACAACAGTCGAGACCCTCTTGCTGCTGGAATGAATGGTTTTCATACATCCTAAACTGTTCTGGTTCCATTCAGTTGAAGGCAGCTATTTGGCCCAACGGTGATCTTCCTCACACATGAATAAACTGAGGGGTAGTCAGTATTCCTTTCAACAGGTAACTCATTTCTCATAGGGAGACAAGTGCCAAACTATTCCTGCCTCTCACATACTGCATCCTGCCCTGAGCTACAAGTGAATGTGCATTTCGCCGAAAGTGGGTATTTTTCAAGGAGTGAATGATTCTCCATTGTCAAAGGCTTTCATTTGGCAAGCACTCCTTTCACATGCTAATTCAACTCTCACAGGAAAACAATGTGCTTGCAAGTCCTGCTGCAAACCTTGACCCCTGCTGGCAAGAGACACAGTGCATGTTCCATTCAGTGGAAAGGGTCTATTGGCACAAAGATGGATTTGCTCACACTGTCAAACTCTTGACAAATAGGCAGTCTTCCTTTTGAATGCTAAATCACTTGAAGCTGCTAAACAAAGTGCTAGAGCATCTTTCTTGTAATCTTTGTGGTTCTCCTACAAGACATACAGTAATCCTTCCCTTCATGGAAACA
This sequence comes from Castor canadensis, assembly GCF_047511655.1. NCBI lineage: Eukaryota > Metazoa > Chordata > Mammalia > Rodentia > Castoridae > Castor > Castor canadensis. The sequence continues at coordinate 69,686 of NW_027395401.1, forward strand.
GGCAATTTTGCCCCAAAATCAAGTTCGCCACACTTTCAAACTGTGAGAGGCAGGTGGTCTTCCTTTTAAAACTTCACTCTACTCACACTGTTACACAACTTGCTGTGCGCTCTTGCTTCCAACCTAAATAATTTTCTCAGAAGAGCCTCAGAACTTCTTTCATTCTCTTCAAAGGGGTGATGTTGCACAAAGGTGATATACCTCATCCTTGAAAACACTGAGTGGTAGACAGTATTCCTGGAAACAAGTTACTCACGTATCATCCGAAGACAAGCTGCTTCACCCTCCTGCTTGTAACATTCATACTTTTCTTACAACACCCACACAGCTGGGTCCAGTCAGTTGTAAGAGGAGATTTTGCACAAAGTTGAAGGTTCTCACATATAAAAGCACTGAGAGGTATCAATATGTCCTTAAACAGCTAACTCAGTTGAGAATCCTCAACAGAGTGCTAGGCTCTCTTCCTGTTAACAGTAATGTCTCTCTTATAAGACCTACAGTGAAGCTTCCATTCACTCGAAAGGGGCAATTTTGAAAAATCCTGGTAGTCCTCATCCCTGAAAACCCTGAGAGGTAAGTAGTATTCCATTAAACAACTCATTCAATTCACAAAGCTGAAGAATGTGCTTGACCCTCTTCCTTTTAACATTGATGGATATCATACAAGAGCAACAGTGTTTCTCCATTCACTTCACAGAGGCAATTTTGCACAAAGGTGAGGTTCCTGACTCCTGAAAACTCTGAGAAGTAGGCAGTATTCCTTTAAACAGCTAAGTCAATTCACAATGCTAAACAACTTGCTACACCCTGTTGCTTCAAACATTCATGAGTCTCTTACAAGAGCTACCAGGAATCTTCCATTCGCTTGTATGGGATATTTTGCAAAAGTTGGGTTCCTCACCCATGAAAACGCTGAGAGGTAGGCAGTATTCCTTTACCCAGCTAACTCAGTTCACAATGCTGTTCAAGGTGGTAGACCCTTTCCTTTCTAACATTAATGATTCTCTCAGAAGTTCGACAGTGATTCTTCCCATCCCTCTAAGTGCAGTATTTTGCACAAAGGTGGTATTGCTCACCCATGAAAACACTGAGTTGTAGGCATTATTCCTTTAAAGCAGTATATCAATTCGCATTGGAAAACAAGGTGCTTGACCCTCCTGCTTCTAACATTCATACTTCTCTTCCAAGAGTTCTAGTGCTGGTTCCATTGACTTGAAAGAGGCAATTTTGCACAAACTTGAGGTTCCTCCACCCATAAAAACACTGAGAGTTAGACAGTATTCCCTTCAACAGGTAAGTCAATTCACAGTGCTTAACAGGGTGCTAGACCCTCTTGCTTCTAACATTAATGATTGTCTCACAAGACCTACAGTGTGCCTCCATTCCCTTGGAAGGGGCTATTTAGCAGAACATTGATTTTCCTCCACCTGAAAACACTGAGAGTTAGGCAGTATACTATTGAACAGGTAACTCAATTCCTAATGCTTAACAAGGTGCTTGACCGTCTTGCTTCTAACACATGCATCTCTTACTGGAGAAACAGTGCTTCTTCCTTCCATTGAAACAGGGCTATTTTCCACAAAGGTAATCTTCTTCACACTGTAAATGCCTGAGAGACAGGTAGTATTCCTTTGTAAAGCTCACTCAATTCTCACTTTTAAACAACAGTCGAGACCCTCTTGCTGCTGGAATGAATGCTTTTCATACATCCTAAACTGTTCTGGTTCCATTCAGTTGAAGGCAGCTATTTGGCCCAACGGTGATCTTCCTCACACATGAATAAACTGAGGGGTAGTCAGTATTCCTTTCAACAGGTAACTCATTTCTCATAGGGAGACAAGTGGCAAACTATTCCTGCCTCTCACATACTGCATCCTGCCCTGAGCTACAAGTGAATGTGCATTTCGCCGAAAGTGGGTATTTTTCAAGGAGTGAATGATTCTCCATTGTCAAAGGCTTTCATTTGGCAAGCACTCCTTTCACATGCTAATTCAACTCTCACAGGAAAACAATGTGCTTGCAACTCCTGCTGCAAACCTTGACATCTGCTTGCCAGACACACAGTGCATGTTCCATTCAGTGGAAAGGGTCTACTGGCACAAAGATGGATTTGCTCACACTGTCAAACCCTTGACAGATAGGCAGTGTTCCTTTTGAATGCTAAATCACTTGAAGCTGCTAAACAAAGTGCTTGAGCATCTTTCTTGTAACCTTTGTGGTTCTCCTACAAGACATACAGTAATCCTTCCCTTCATGGAAACAGGCAATTTTGCCCCAAAATCAAGTTCCTCACACTTTCAAACTCTCAGAGGCAGGTGGTCTTAATTTTAAAACTTCACTCTACTCACACTGTTACACAACTTGCTGTACGCTCTTGCTTCCAACCTAAATAATTTAATCAGAAGAGCCTCAGAACTTCTTCCATTCTCTTCAAAGGGGTGATGTTGCACAAAGGTGATATACCTCATCCTTGAAAACACTGAGTGGTAGGCAGTATTCCTGGAAAAAAGTTACTCACGTATCATCCGAAGACAAGCTGCTTCACCCTCCTGCTTGTAACATTCATACTTTTCTTACAACACCCACACAGCTGGGTCCAGTCAGTTGTAAGAGGAGATTTTGCACAAAGTTGAAGGTTCTCACATATAAAAGCACTGAGAGGTATCAGTATGTCCTTAAACAGCTAACTCAGTTGAGAATCCTCAACAGAGTGCTAGGCTCTCTTCCTGTTAACAGTAATGTCTGTCTTATAAGACCTACAGTGCAGCTTCTATTCACTCGAATGGGGCAATTTTGAAAAATCCTGGTAGTCCTCATCCCTGAAAACCCTGAGAGGTAGGTAGTATTCCATTAAACAACTCACTCAATTCCCAAAGCTGAAGAAGGTGCTTGACCCTCTTCTTTCTAACATTGATGGATTTCATACAAGAGCAACAGTGTTTCTCCATTCCCTTCACAAAGGCAATTTTGCACAAAGGTGAGGTTCCTGACTCCTGAAAACTCTGAGAAGTAGGCAGTATTCCTTTAAACAGCTAAGTCAATTCACAATGCTAAACAACTTGCTACACCCTGTTGCTTCAAACATTCATGAGTCTCTTACAAGAGCTACCAGGAATCTTCCATTCGCTTGTATGGGATATTTTGCAAAAGTTGGGTTCCTCACCCATGAAAACGCTGAAAAGTAGGCAGTATTCCTTTACCCAGCTAACTCAGTTCACAATGCTGTTCAAGGTGGTAGACCCTTTCCTTTCTAACATTAATGATTCTCTCAGAAGTTCGACAGTGATTCTTCCCATCCCTCTAAGTGCAGTATTTTGCACAAAGGTGATATTGCTCACCCATGAAAACGCTGAATTGTAGGCATTATTCCTTTAAAGCAGTACATCAATTCGCATTGGAAAACAAGATGCTTGACCCTGCTGCTTCTAACATTCATAGTTCTTTCATAAGAGATGTAGTGCTGGTTCCATTGACTGGAAAGAGGTCATTTTGCACAAACTTGAGGTTCCTCCACCCATAAAAACACTGAGAGTTAGACAGTATTCCCTTCAACAGGTAAATCAATTCACAGTGCTTAACAGGGTGCTAGACCCTCTTCCTTCTAACATTAATGATTGTCTAACAAGACCTACAGTATGCCTCCATTCCCTTGAAAGGAGCTATTTAGCAGAACATTGATTTTCCTCCCCCTGAAAACACTGAGAGTTGGCAGTATTCCATTCAACAGGTAACTCAATTCATAGTGCTTAACAAGGTGCTTGACCCTCTTGCTTCTAACACTTATGCATCTCTTACAGGAGAAACAGTGCTTCTTCCTTCCATTGAAACAGGGCTCTTTTGCACAAAGATAATCTTCTTCACACTGTAAATGCCTGAGAGACAGGTAGTATTCCTTTGTAAAGCTCACTCAATTCTCACTTTTAAACAACAGTCGAGACCCTCTTGCTGCTGGAATGAATGCTTTTCATACATCCTAAACTGTTCTGGTTCCATTCAGTTGAAGGCAGCTATTTGGCCCAACGGTGATCTTCCTCACACATGAATAAACTGAGGGGTAGTCAGTATTCCTTTCAACAGGTAACTCATTTCTCATAGGGAGACAAGTGCCAAACTATTCCTGCCTCTCACATACTGCATCCTGCCCTGAGCTACAAGTGAATGTGCATTTCGCCGAAAGTGGGTATTTTTCAAGGAGTGAATGATTCTCCATTGTCAAAG